>NC_137458.1:190873663-191157991 GCF_964235325.1 Thermobia domestica | reverse complement strand
GTACATTACACAACAACCACTCGTTCACTTTTCGAGTAGTATGTTTAGGATCCTTATCTTCCTGGAATATAAAAGAGGCTCCCATATTCGGTTTCTGTACACGGTCGTGGAGATTCTCATTCAGAACGTTCAGGTACACATTCTGGTCCATTTTATCCTCGATAAGTGCAAATTTCCTTCTCCAGCTGCACTCATGCGCCCCCAAACGAGCACACAACAACCTCCATGATTTACTGTAGGACACAGATGCTTGGGTTCCATGTGAGTATTTGGTTTCCTTCACACAATAACTGTTCCGTCGGATCCATGAATGTTGGACTTGCTCTCACCACTAAATAAAACAGTTCCAAAAGCTAATTGGCTTGTCTACATGAGCTTTTGCGAATTCTGCATGTTTCTTGGCGTTTGCGTTAATAACATATGGTTTCTTTCTGACTACGCGACTGTCATAGTCTGCTTTTCTGATGACAGTACGACCTGTTCCAGGAACCATTTGTACACCGTAGTCAGTTCCAAGCACACTAGCTAGTTTTGGAGCACTTGTTTTGGTTCATTTCGGATATTTCTTAAAATAACATGTTTTTGATTATCCTTCAGCTTTGTTGGACGGCCACTGCACGGCCGATCTTTGAAACTATTTGTTGCAATATACAATGTATATTTAGAATTGTATATTTGTGATAGTATAAATATACAATTATACATATTTAGAATGTATTGTACTGTAGAACGTGATTTCTTTACTGTCTCTGCTATATTTCTAAGAGACTTACCTTCTTGTCTTAATTTTACTATCAGTTCGCGTACTGGAATTGGCACTTCCAGTTTGACGCGTCGTTTTACTGCCTTTTTAGATCTCCCTTGCCAAATCTAACTGCAGTAGAACCTTATCACTAGTAGAGCAAGCTACTGTCAACTGTAAACACTGCAAACGCTATTTGGTCTGTGTTTTGCTTCCTTCTTTTGTATATTTGTGCCGTGTACGGAAACTTTCTTGACCTCAGTTTTCAGCAACTTAACTTAAATTGTCCGTTATATTATTGGTATATTCAGTACCATCATTATAATGTGTACACATTACAAGTAGACAGGAACAAATTCAGCTAATATAATTGCGTTTTAGTATTTATTTATTTTAAGATATTATAACACTTTAAAATTACTAATCTCTGGTGTACGGAAACTTATTTGACCCACTGTATATATATCTACAGATCTTGGTGCAAGTTAGCTGTAAACCTCGGGCCCCGCAACACCTAAAGCTGGCCCTGGGATTTTGACCTCTTAGGCCATCAAAATGTCATACTGTGCGTCATAAGAAACCTTTCCTACCCGATGCATCCCTCATGCAATAAGCTACAAAGTCATCGTGGTGTGCAATCAAATTGACCACATAGACTAGGAACAGCATTGCCAGCTCTCTTCTTTCTCTGCCCTTTTCTTTCTTTCTTTTCCAAAATCTCATGTATAGAATTTTACAAATAGACAGAAACCGTGAAATCTACATTATATTTTAAGTATAAATCATTACCTGTATGATTGCAACAATGCACTATTTAATCAGATGCATCTCTTTCTAATGTAATTAACAGTTTCTTTTCATTTAATTAACAATTTTATACATGATCCAGCTTTCCTCTGGACGAATCCATAACATAAAGGGAAGTTCAAAGCACTTCATGTGACAGACCCGTTAGATCATGTATGAGCTATCACAAGGATGTATACTGGTATGAGTAAAAGGAGAGTGCTCTGGAAAACAGAATACGTACATATCCTTTACTTTTTACACTGATGACTCGATCATGCATTATAACCAAGTACTTCTGTATCTAATAAATGACGTTATTATATTTTAAAAAATCGTAACATACAGAATAAAAGGATGACTCTTAACGTATGAAATGAGAGAACTGTTTAACATTCAAAAATATGTCCGTATAAAGTAAACAAAACGACATTCTTCAAAAGTGGTCAGATTCTAACATACTGTATAAAGACAAAAGTTTAGGTGATTAAGATGACAGAGCATATACTACTTCGTTTGAAAAGAGCAGAAACTCAACAATAATATCAACTACAGATAATATTAGTTACAATATATTGCTAGTTTTATACATAGGATTTTAGTAGGGTGTTTAGAAGCAACGAAGGATTGAACTCGTGGTGGTGGTGTTATTACCCTTGTGAAACTGCCCCCTCCCCCATCTCTCGGTATAGTAAGAGACACTTCTGGATGGTACACCCATATGGAGATTTACGGCAAGAGTGCTCCACCAGTTGAGTCCAAAGTAATTGCCGTTAAGTATTGCAACCGAATTAACTTCAAAAGAAGGCGGGTGGCATAATCGCCAGGCACTGAAAATTCCCGTACACTTGGGTGAAATTCCCACTACCGTCTACAGCATCATTTCTCCAAAATGAGATGAATCTTAGACCTTTAGTTCTTATGCCAAACATAATACTTGATATTTGTCCTATTCCTGAAGATAAAGTGCAACTAAAAATGAAAGTCCAATCCTGTTGCTGTTGGAATGAACTCTCTTTAAGTCGTTTGATCTGAAATGACTTTGCAGAACCTGAGTAAATATTCTGTCACTTCAGGGGGGATGTAAGAAGAGCGAATGCTCCCCTCCTACAGTATGAAAACATATACTTTTAATCAAATGCTTACTTGTTAGCGAGAGTGAGCCCATTGGTATAGCGCTTTTATGATTTGAAATCTTGCTCCCAAGCCATCTTATGTGATAACGGACAACATAGGAGAACGGGAGATGCAAATATGATGAAGGAGAAATACACTCACATGTGCAAATTCAGAATTGGAGACAAAATGATCGGATAGCATCCATATTTTGTCGAAAATTTTGATTTTGTAAGTAGACAAGTAAAAGCTCACGCGAACCTGAGAGCATCCCATTACCAGTTGTTGAATTCAAGTGGAGACCATCAGATGATTAGGGAGGGAGAGAAACATCTTAAGATATAGGGAACAAACAATGAAAAAACACCAACTTCCCTCGACCGGACTCGAACCCTAACATCTATGATTACCAAGCCACGCCTTTGCTCACTTTTTTTTAAATTTCTTTATTCAAGAAAATTGCAACTACATACTTAAGCACAGACTTAAACTAAAAGGAAACAGAAAACAAATTTTGAACGTTAATAAATGGCGTTTACATAATTAGCAAAATATTTCCGTTGTTGTTGAGATGTAAAAAGTGACAGACGAGAAATTAAAAGTTTTAGATACAGATCAGTATTTCCTTTGATATCGTCCTCAAGTATTAAAGCTGCAGTAGTTATCGTTAACCAGATAATAATATTGTGCTTTGGTTGCGGAAAATGTTTATATTCAGGAAGCAGCAACATGTACGTAACAGTGACATATTTTGGGTGCAAACAGAGAATGCGGCTTACAATACAACAATATTCGGACCAGATCACTTTGCTTTCATGACACCCTGAAAGACGATGTTCAATTGTATCCTCAGTAGGGCAACGAGCACAATACATAGTACTACTTAGTCCAATGTTATATCTACGTACATTTGTAATAATTAAATTGTGTACAAGAAGAAACCAAAGCGATTTAAGACTAAAAGAAAGAAATTTCGCCGTAATATTGGTCCAAATTTGCGACCATTGAGCAGTCGGAAATTGCTGCTGTATTTTAGGAACATATCGAATATTACTATGATAATAACAATATAATTGTTCAACAGTATACGTTTCAATGTTCTCATGACTGATTAGAGCATAACTTATATCAAGAATAGCATTAGTACAGTGTGGGTACATATGAGACCAAGGTAGAACACTGACTGGCGAATCTAAAGATACATAAAAAAGACATTGTTTTAGTAACACAGCTGTGATTGAAGAATCATACACACAAAGTAAACACATGTACGGTGTAATAATAAACTGCGGCATTGTTGGCGAATATTTAAAATACGTAAACCTCCATGAGCAAGAGGCTCGATAGTTGGACGAGCAACTCTGAAGATTTGTTTATGCCACAGAAAGTATAATGCGTGGCTGGTGATTTTACTTTCATATTTGACCGGTAATGGGAAAATTTGAGCAAGAAACCAGAGTTGAGAAAATGCAAATACATTAAGAAAATAAGCACGGCCATATAATGTAAGGTCTCGCAAATTATTAGCATATAAAGTAAAAATTATTTTAGCCGTGACTTGCGAATAATTATAATCTATGGTCTCTTTTATTGTGCGTCGCCAGTTAACTCCTAAAAGTTTAAAACCATCAACAAGAGTAAAAGGTGTGTGATATAATTGCTCAGCCTTAGAGTGAAAACAAAAAAGTTTACTTTTGTGGTAATTAACAACAGCACCCGAAATACTAGCAAATTTATTAAGCTCCGTCTAAACCACCTGTAAATCTGCAGGGGTATTAAGTATGACATGGACATCATCAATGTATGCTTGAATGCAAATGGCCCTTGTTTCTATACGGACACCAGGCAAAAGATTATTAAGTTTGTATACTAAGGGTGCAATAGCTAAACTGTATAAAATGGAACTTAAGGGGGATCCCTGGGGGAGACCTCTGTTCACAACCAAATGCTTAGATAAAATACCATTACAATATATTTGAAATAAGTGATCGGAAGAAAGCGCTTTTATCATAGAAATAAAATGAGATCCGATACCATAAGACGGCAGTAATTGATATAAATAATCGAGATGGAGATGATCAAAAGCTTGTGTCATATCGACTGAGAGTTATGCAGTGGTAGAACCATGAACATTAGTAAAATAAGCAATAGTGTCCCTGATATTACTTAAGGCGACATACAAGGGAGGGCAAGAGCCATGACCAAACTGAAATGGAGACAATAAACGGTGTAAGACGTGCCTCAGTCTATTAGCAAGAAGACGGGCAAGAATCTTGTAGTCAGAATTAAGTAATGTAATAGGACGGTAATCTTGAATGCGAGTAGAATGGACATGTTTATTAACTAATACCAAAAAGCCTTTTTTCATGTGCCGAGTCAAGTGAGGCCGACTCCAAAATTCATTAAACATTTGAGTGAGGAATGGTTTCATCAAATCAGTAAACATTAAGTACATTTCATTGGGTATCATATCAGGACCTGCTGACTTTTGTCGTTTAGCCATAAGAATGGCATTTACTTCCTGTTCTGTAAATGGTGCATCCAGAGTTTCTCGATCGGCAGCCTCCAAGCTAGGAAGCATAGCAAAAAAGAGGGAAGAGGAAGTATTTATGGAAGATACATTAGTATATAAACTGATATAATACTTACGAAAGCATGGCACCACCTGATTACCCTGATGCACAGTGTTAGTCTGATCAACTAATTTACTTATAAGTTTACGTTGACCGCGTTTGCGCTCTTCATAAATTTGCTGAATTGCCGCATCCTCCGTTGCATTACAACTTTCTGTTTTACTTCTGACAAAAAAACCTTTTGTGCGCTTCCGATACAATGATATCAGTAACGCTTTAATTTCTTTGACCTTGACAAAAACAGAAGGAGGTATAGGTCCAGGATATGCAGAGTAATAGTCATGAAGTAAACGAGTATAATAATTAAACTGGGTATGATAAGCATGCCAACGCTCCTTACTATAATGTCTACATACAGATCTTAAAGCTGGTTTAATATAAAGTTCCCAACGAGTAAGCAAGGATGAACGTCCACTATAATTGGAAAATTGGCGCCATTTAGTGAGAAGGCGTTGTTGCAACTCAGGATCCGTTAATAGAGATGTATTCATATGCCATACTGGAGAACACTAATAAAATTTTTGAACAGGTAACTTCAATGTTAACAATACAGCACAGTGATCGGTGAACGAAGCAGGATAAAGTTATATATCTAGCACACAAGGAATTAAGGATTTAGATATGTAAAATCTGTCTAACCGACTAGAATTGTGGCTAGTAAAGAATGTATGGCCTAGTTCCGTAGGCTTATAATAATTCCAAACATCGATAAGGTTAAACGAAGTGACTACCTGTTGTAGGGTAGACGAAAAGTTGCGTCCTGGATGATGATCTTGCGCAAGAAGAGAACAATTGAAATCCACTGCGCAGATAATAGGAGCGGTGCTATCATGTAAAGCGACTGCAAGATCCGTAGCAAAAAAATGCTCTCTGTCAGCTTTTTGATTACTTCCAGAATGAGCATAAACGTCAGCAAGGTGACAGTGTTCTAATTTTGCTGTTAACAGTCTACCTTCCGGATGTAAAAATAAATTATCAATTGCCAAATCTGCCCTATAAATGAGACCAGTTCCGGTACCAGAAGGAGTATCATTAGCAACATAGGTATATTGATGCGGTAAATGAAGGGTAGAAAAGTTTACTTCTTGTAAAAACACTACGTCAAGAGAATGGACCAAAATAAAATCCACTAAAGCAGCTTTTCTAACCGCGGAAGACAAACCATTAACATTAATTGTAGCAAAATTCACTGAAAACATGGAGAAATAATCATACGGAAACGGTAACAAACACAATGAAAACCCTATAAAAAAGGACCATAAAAGTAAAAAACGGATCGGGAGGAGATTCATTATAAAAACAAGACAATATCCAATATACAGTAGGCACTATGGTTTTCAATTTACACAAGATCGGTGAGTTCACTGAGAAGCACTGACATCCTCGGGAGCACTGATATCATCTTGTAATTGAACGGTTTGAGAAAAGAGTAACTTACCAAGTTCATGTCGCTTCTTACGTTTTCGACGTCCTCGTTCTGGAGATACAGAAGATGAACGGTTGACTTCCGGGGTAGTAGGTGCGGTTGAAACGCTGTCCAGCACCATAGGGTCAGAACAAGTCGTAGTGGTAGAAACAGGATGAACGTCAGGAGTAGTCGTACTCTTGGTAGATGAAGCATTCAAACATGCCACAGGAGTCTCAACAGTGGGAGGCAGTGAAACTGGTACCGGAGAGCCGGGCAATTCTTCTAATACGGTAGTGGGACTGTTGCTGCGACTGCAAAATACAGGATCCGGGGGGGGGGACATTTGGCACTAGAAGGTTCAGCTTCAAAAAAAGACTCAGCACTAGGTAGAATTTTAGAACTGTTAGGAACTACTGTTGAAAAAAGCACTTCCCCAGTTACAGCGGGGGTGGGGGCTGGCACAGAAGAAACACACTCAACACTGGTATTAGCGGGAGGGTCTGAAGGAGGTTTCGGTTGCAATACAGGAAAAATACTGTAATTTGTAAAGTCGGGCGCACTGTCAAGTTGTAATGGGGGAGGGGGTCCCCTCAATATGGTACGGACACCTGGAGCCACTGACGTTGACGTATGCCCATGAGGCTGAACTGGCTTGACCTGGCGATGAGGGCAGGAGGAAACGAGGTGATTTTCGGTATCACACCTAGCACACGTTTTAGATTGCCCAAAATAGGTAACCCAAAGCCGTAAATTACAGATGGTCACATAGGAAGGAATGTTCCGTTTCAAAATCATTTTTAAGTTTCCGACCAGTTCGTACAGGATAATAATAACCTTTGGTGTATTTTTCTTCGTCCATAGAAATAATTTCGCCATACTGTCCCAGCACTTGCTTTATTTGAGCATCCGAAATTTCCATAGTAACTGTATGAATTTTCACCAATTTGAACATGTGAGAAGCCGATTCTAAAGGCAGTTCATAAGTACCTTCAGCGTCAGTATATGACACACCACCATTACGATCCATAAGGATCCGATCACACAAGTCCGCATTAGAAAGTTTAATAAAAAGAAACTTACGAGGAAAATCAAGTTCTATGCTCAAAACATCACTTAATGCAAACTTAAATTCATTGTGTATCCATTCATGTAAGTAAATAGAATTAGGAACATTTACTACACTCTGGAAGTTAATACGAATCGTATTAAGACGTAAGGAAGTCATTAGTCACTGAATAATCACAATTAATAAACTTAGCGTTCCAAGAAAAGAAATAAAAAAAAACAATGCAATTCAATTCAATTGCATAGTCAGCAAACACAACACCAAACGAGGGCAAAAACAGCTAAGCAAACAGACACCACCCTCCACCAAACTCCAAGCACTCAACTCGTACAGACACAACACAGTACACGATGTGAACTGCACGAAGGTCACGGACGAACTGTGACTCACTCATCCACGGAGCCAAACAGAATGACAGACAGTCATACGTCAGGAAAAAACGTTCGTTACGACCAGTGATTTATTTGTAGAGGGAAGCTAGCAAATTCCCCGTCTCTAGTTTTTCTTTCCTTGGCACTAACTTAATTACTGTTGTCACAGCCTGGGAAGAATATTTTCCACCTCTAGAAAATTTCCTAAAAATTTGAATACATTTTTAGCAACACTAAACATTTATTCAGCGCAGTTCTGCATAATTATACTTACACAAACGAATTATTTCCAATTCTATGAATTCCCGTACCAAGTAAACAGAAGTACTGAGTATGAAATTCTATATCTCGCGAATAGTTTTGCAGAAAATACCTAAACTAAATTTTCTATTTGGAACAGAGGTAAGCACACACGCGGGGCTTAGGAAGGAGATTGCGCCCATAAGATTTGTTTTGATCAGTAAGGGACATAAATTTACATTCAAATGGCAAAATCACACGTTTAATTATACCATAATTATACTTTTAAGAGCGCCAAATGCGTAGAAAGAATGCATTCTTTTTGGCTTGGAAGAATAAAATTATAGCTGAAGGTGGAAGTGAACAGACTGATTTTGATCAGGAACAATGGATGCTACCAAGCAGTGGCGTAGCCAGGAGGTCTGAAACCCCCGATATTTGTAAAAGTTGTTAATATAAGGCCTAAGATTCCGGTTTTATTGAAACTTTTTCCCGGGGTGAACCCCGGACACACCCCAAGAATATTTAGCCAGCGGCCCTCCTGAAATCAAATCCTGATTACGCCCCTAGTACCAAGTGATATATTCTCTGTCACATAAGAAAATGCATGTTTTCCATGGGATACTATCTTTTGCCCCTTACTATGAGAATGAGGTCGCTACACACTCCTTGCTACCACATCGCGATTTATTTAAATGTTTTAAAAGTTTTTAAAGCTCAATCCCTAACCAAATCGATAACTGCATGATCTATTTCTTTTTAGTTCACCCAAGATACTATAGAAATATCGTAAAACTTAATAAAAGAAGAAAAAAGTTCTTTCACAGCGTGAAGCTTACGATTATTGCCATATATTTATAGCGTAGATGTGTCGTGTATCTTATTCCGTAGCCCATTGGATCCGTGCAGCATTCCCATTCCGCGACCCGTGTTCGAATCTTCATGCCGCTACTTTTTATTTTTATTTTTTTTATTGATCAGGTAGGACTCCAGTAGAAAGAAATATATGGTTACAATTCAAGCTGTGATTCGATATTCTGCAAGTATTTAATAAATTATTTCTTGTCAAGCAAAAAATGAAGTAGAATTTTACAAGCGTAAAACTTTTAGATTTGAATGTTAATAGAAACTATGAATAAGATTACAGCTCAAAATAAATTGAATTCTCTTCAATTGTAGTCCATAATTAGCTATGGTCAAGGAAATGGATTTCAGCTGTTTTGTGTGATCAGCACATTGACTTCCATCATCCATATTTCTGGAATTAATATCACTATTTTTTTTTTCATTTATATATAAAATTCTGATCTTTTAGTCGTTAACAGAACAGATTATTGCTCAAACTGTCACTACGGCATTACATTTCATTATATAAAGAAATGAAACTATATATATATATATATATATATATATATACCTAAAAATATCGAAAATAATATGACAAATATTATGAACAATTTTATAATAGAAGTAAGCAATGGGTTATAATAAAATAAACTGCAATGAAATGCAGAGTATTTGAAGTTAGCGATAATATTGCCAGTATATGCTGAAATACCTTAAATGAACTTCCTTGAACAGATAGGGACACTTCACCTGAAATATACACCTTGAATTTGATTCTCGATAGAATCTGAAATATGTTAAGAACTTTAAACCTTGAATAATGCAACACAAGTTTGAATCCCATGGTTAAAATAGTGTCGTTACAAACTCACTAGCGATAGTGGCTCATTGAAAGAATTCCTGCTTCCCGATCTTTTTATATAAATCAACCAATCTAAAGCCGGATCTTTGATCAAAAGGTATTTTCTCCTTTGCATATATTTCACGGAAAACATGTGACGTCAACTTTTTATTAGCAAATGTAGCAACTGATCGAAATGAATAATGCTCTTTCTAGAATGTCTGTTATTAGTTGCAATAGTTCATTTGATTTTAGCGTCCCATTCAGCAGAGAGGTTATATGAGACATGGACTTACATCTTAACGTGGGATCCTAAACCATAGGCTTCTACTGAGAATCGAGCTCCGTTTTTTAGGAAAAAGAATCTGACCAGAGTCAGTTCTTACCCGTTGGGGTTAGAACAGACCCTATTATTATACTGGTATTTGGAAGCAGTGATAATTGGTTACGAATTCCGTGACATGGAAGCAATCACACTCGTGTCCCGGCATGACCGGAATAGATCTGGTGAGTTTTTAAGATACTGTTAAATATTAAAGTTAATATATCTTTTTTATATCAATAAATAACTTAAATAACTAAATAAAAAGACAGTAACAATACTATTAACGTATATCTACATAGTATATAAATGAAAAATAAGTTGTCTATCATAACGAAAAATGGCTGAACCGTTTGAAATGAATTTTATTGACATAGTTAACGTCTAGCTTGGACTAAGTTGTTCAGATCTAGCTCGGGAGAGTACTCCCGGAAGTAGTAACTAAATACACGATTCTGATTGGTTGCGTTATCCGTATCTTGCTACGTAGCCTGTATCTCTGTATATAACAGAAATCATACGGTTGCTGCTATCTGTCCTCGTGGTCGTGCGCGCTAGAGCTGTACGCTGGTAACAAGAATTGCTTTTGGCGTGGGTTCAAACCCGGCCTAAGGATTTTTTTCTATTTTTTTTAAAATCATTCATAACATTTTTTCAACAAAATATGATGAACAAAGTACTCAAAAAGGCGATTTGCTTTCTTTTGAGGAGATAAGTTGTAGTGGTAGTAGTAGTACAGAAGCGAAGATATATGTATCTTTCCATAAAATCATGAAAATATAAAAAAGACTTCAACCCTATTCAGAAGGTGGGTATATTTGCAGGTGTCGAACAGAGTTGTTTGCTACGCGACGTTATGCCCTCAGACAAACTACTGCCGATCGACTAGATAAGTCTTAATATCCACCATGAAGAAAGAAAGAAAAATTTTTAAAAAAAAGGTATGCTTACTTCAAGGGGAGAACAAAATAAAATAGCCTATCTGCTCCTTGACACTAAGTGTTCATGTGTTCCAATGTTCCTTTACAAAATTCCAAATATTATTTTGTAGGTCCCCAATTATCTCGGCTGTTTGGAATTATAATTGGTCAATAATAAAGGAGTAAATTTCATTACTCTTGTCATGAAACAAGAAATATTTTGTGCAAATTAGAGTTTTGTGAAACATAATGTGTCTTGTTTGAAATTACAGGCATAAAGTTATTGTTTGGAGTTGAAGTTGGAGGAAAACAAGGTGAATTAATTTCATTTCGTGAAACTGTTAACAATATTTTCTCTCGAAAGTTCCCAATTTTCATGAAATAGTAGGTATGTTTTCTTTCAGGCTGTATTTAGGCCTATTGTTTATGCTGTTACGCATGAGAGTTGGGGGAAAATTAAGCCAACTTCAAGATTACATTTTACGATAACTTCTGTGCTTTTGTTAAAACTATTTTCATGAAAGCCCTTTTTTTTAAAGTGTAAGAACTACTATTGTTGGTAGGGACTTAAACTGATGAAGAAAAAGATAATGTAAATGTAAAAGTTGAAAAGAAATCCGCTCGCTTCTTTAACACACAGTACAAGTAGTGATGATAAAACGTTATTTCGTAAAGATGAAATAAAATACATAATTCTATCCCCAAATATCTTTTGGGCATTAATTAAGAAAAAAATAACATTAAAACTAATTTCTCTAAAAACGAAATAAAATATTTAACTTTAGCTCCAAAGGTCTCTTGGACATTAATTAGGATGAAAATAAAATCAAAGTTGAATTTAATGAAGAAAACGTAAGAAATTTAATCCAGCTTCAAATGTCTTTTAGATTAATTGAGAACAAAAATGAAATGTGTAAGTTCTTTACCATTGAAGAAAAAAAGATCAATAAAAGGCAAATATTTGGAAATGAAAGAATTCTAGTATTTTGTGTAGTCACCTTCTGCTTCTATAACGTCACCCAAACGATTGGGTATACTAGCTACAAGGTTCGACAATATAGTTGGATGTTGTTGGAAATTATTCCTGAGTTCTATTACATGTGCCTCAATAATTTCTTTGTTACGGTCTTGTCGAGGTTCTTCCCATTCTTGAACCATTAACGCCCAAATATGTTCTATGGGGTTAAGGTCTGGCGATCGAGGAGGCCATTCTATACATATTAGCTCTGGATGATCTTCCAACCATGCTTGAGTTTGCCTCGAGGTATGAACGCCACTATTATCTTGCATAAACACGAATATCTCTTGTTCTGGAAACTTTTCGTGTAGAGACGGAAGCAGTGTATTCTCCAGTACTTGGATATAAGCCGCACTAGTCATTCGGTTCAGGAACAGGAACGATCTCGCCCGGACCTTCAGCTGTCATATAGCCCCAAAAATGAGCTGAAACTCGTCTTGAATGTTCGGTACGAATGACGTGTTGTGGAAGATATCGTGTCCCGCGTGGCCTGTATAATATCAGTTTCCCTTGGTGATTAGAGAGGAACACCTTCTAATCAGACCAGATGACGAGATCCCAATAGGCTTGTGGAAGACTCACGTTCTTCTTAGCCCATTCTGAACGCCTTTCCTTGTGGTAATCTGTCAAAATAGATCTCATAGCTAGTCGTGCGTGATGGAGTCCAGCCGCAGTAGGAAGCTGCCTTACTGTTTTGTGTGAACATCCTAGTTCAACAGCTTTGTCTCTCAACACCGACCGATGACGCAAAGGATGGTTCCGTACTTCTTCAACGAGAACTTCATCTTGGGTCTTTGATGTTGCCCGCGGTCTTCCACTTCTGTGTCTTGGCTTAGTCCATTCTCTGTTTCCCTGCTCCCCATGACGATCCAGCCACTTCCTCACGGTTCTAGGATCACACCCAAACTCTTTAGGAATGAGAGGCAATTTCTCACCATTAGCAGCACGGCCAATAATCTCGCCTTTTTGAGCGGCAGTTAACTCCAAAGCGCCTTTAGTTCTAGGAATTTTTGTTGACACTAGAATCACAAACGAAATACTCCACAGGATGTATGAATGTAAAGGCGTGTGTTAACGATCAGAGTAATATTATGTGTTGATTTATTTATTAATGCATGTTCATTGTGGGTATTATTAATTTTATTTTTGTAAAGAAGCAAGTTACTACCCGCAAATATAAATATAATTCTCACTATATTCTTTTTCTATTTTTGACAAAATAATATGACGAGTGTGGATCTTTTTATTTGTTTTTGGGTGTGCGACTGTTGACCAGGGTGAAAAAATCATGATTTTTTAAAAAATATATATCATTTTTGTTGATTTTTTTTATTTAAATCGATCTTTTAAATTTAAATAAAAACTTTCTCCTCGTATAATACAAGTCGCGAACTGCACAGAAGACATTAGGAATTAGTATTAAATGTTAATTATGTCATTTAGGTGGAAGTATTGGGATTTAATTTTGAATTAATCCCCAATCGTTAATTTATTTCAATCCCAAACAATGTGTCTCAAGCATTACCCCTTTAGTGCGTAATTTTCAGATGCAAACCACTGTAAAAAAAAGTGTAGCTTTTTTCTTTTTTTTTTAGAACTTTGGAATTTGTTACCTTTTAATAACTTTTGAACCTCTGAAACAATCACAATGAAATTTTCGGCATTATGATCTTTGTTGCTTCTAATTAGCTACTATAACTTGTCATTGCCGTATTTATGGTTATCATCATCATCATATGGTTAGGTTACACAAAATTTGGGAATGACTCAACAGATCAAGCCCAATTTTTCTGTGTGGTCTCTTGGGGTTCCTAGGTGAGCGCAAACTCTCTAAATATTGTCGGGAATAAAATTACTCATACTATGGGCAAGTATATTCGCCATACGCAATACAAAATAGCCAAACCAAAATCAAAGCGTATATATACACCATCCGCACAGCATGTGCGTTTTGAAGACACGAGTTAACTCGCCACCCACACTGAAGGGGTTAAGGAAAAACCTTACAGCAACGTTTATCAATATGGCATGTTTTTTTTTCACGAAAGTTACTGATATTTGGCAGGGGCATATTTTTTTTGGGGGGGGGGAATTGAAACTAGCTAGCGGCACGAAATACATATAAAGTACACAAATTTCGCCTAAAATTAACTAACTCTATGGCCTATGGAACCCGGAGGATCAATTCCACGTTCTCAAAAGCTTTCCACTGACTTCTATCCTTAGCCAACTGGATTCAGTTTCTACTTTGTATTCCTATATCTGCCAAATCTATCTAAATATTGCCCTCCCATCTGCGCCTAGGTCTTCCTAATGGACGTTTTCCGATTGGTCTTCCAGTTAAGGCTTTGAAAGCGTTCCTACTTTTTTCCATCCTGGCTACATGACCTAACAATGTTGGGTAAACCGTATAAATTATGTAGTTCCTCGTAATGAAATTTCCGCCATTCCCCATTCCCGTTCCTTTTGGGTCCGAATATTCGTTTGAGGATCTTATTCTCAAATACTTTCAGTCTGTGCACTTCCCTCATAGCAAGCGACCATGTTTCGCAACCGTACAGAACAAGAGGCATGATTATCGTTTTATATATTTTAAGCTTCAAATTTCTCGACAGAATTTTGTAACGATTGCAAAATCGTTACATTTTTTGTTGATAGTTTCAGTATGAAAATTACTTTTTTGTTTTCTTTTTTTAAAAAAGTAAGAAAGTTATTGTTTTTGTTTTTGAAGAATTACTTTGTTATACGTTGTTGGATTGAAATGAGAATACTTTCATTGTAAAGAGCATGAAAAAAGCTTTAAAATGATATATATATGTCTATATGTTAAACTGGTAATACTTGTAATACGGCAGAGAATCAATTCTTTTTTTTTTTTTTTTTTTAAATACACAACCACTTCAGTTTAGCGCAGGGGTCTGGAGTGACGTATGTAATGAGTTGGGCGCTGCGCAGTAGCGAGAGTCTTGCTCCTATATATGGCATTCTGATCCGCTGCGCCTCATAACTGTATTGTAGTTTATTGAGCCAACACGGGTTGGACTCAAGTATTAGACATCATTACTTCGCGCCGAAAATTGTTCTTTTTAGAAAACGTGGTCGAGAGTTCGTTATAGCTGTGCCTCGTTTAAACTTGTGAAGTGTGTCTTAATTACAACTGTGATTCTAAAACTCAGTGTTAAATTACTAAGAGTTCAGAAATATAAAATTCAATTGTGTTTAAATAAGTTCTGTAAGCTTAATCAGTTTAAAAGTGAAAAAGTTACTTGTGTTTCTAGTGTGTGAAGTTGTGTTAAAGGAAGACGTATCTTGCAAGTGAATGAAATTAATAAGGTCTAAATTTCCTCTTAATAATACTTCCGTAGTCAAAACCTTTTAAAGGCTAAAAACTACGTTAAATTCCTAACGCTGCTTTGTGAGAGACGGAACACGTGTATTACGTCATCGAGTCTAGTGCGTTTCTTGCTTTCGTTGTGCCACAGAAGGTCGAGTAAGAAATTTAACTGGGTAACTTTAAATGGGGGAAGAAAAATAAAACGTTAAATCAAGTATTAAAATTCCACTTTTAAATTGCATACTCTCGTGGTAACTAATATAAGAAGGATTTCCGTAACTTCTTTTCATTCATTACTAAACTTTGTCGGTAATTAATGGTAATTAAAATTACTAATTACTTTTAATTTCGTTCTATTTAATTTTAAAATCTAAAACAGTCTCTAATAACGTGTTTAAAGTTTTGAAGAACTAAAGTAAAATATAAATTGGTATTTCCTGCTTTGGAAATAGGTTAACTAATTTACAGTGCTGTTAATGAAAACGTCACTAGTTACCTAGTTCAGTAATTAATTGCTGTTAAATGCATATACTTCTATTTTAGCTCTCTTGGATATCTCGGCTAGGTTTCAAACGTAAAATTGAAGTAAAACGAATAATTTTGATTAAATCTAGAACATACTTTCGGACCGAATAAATTTTTTGCTTAATTTTTAAATTCTTGAAATATTCGCGTGCACTGTACTGTATGGAATTGTATTGTAAGGAACAGTCTCTAAACCCAAGAGGATCTGGAGTTGAGAAATGGTAACTACCTCTGCTATACTGTCACTATTATTTCCTGCTGTATTACGGTAAGTGTGAAGTAGAAATGCTAGTTAAAAGTATTGTAGTTAGTTAAATAGTTTTATAGTAGTAAAAGCACTGCGTACATTCCTTAACTAAGAATTACTGAGAGAATTAAAGAGAGAAATAGTTCAAAGGTTAATTTTTAATAAATATACGAGGCTACTTCGAAAGTCACGATACCTTTTTGTTAAAGTTAGATTAAATTGATTGACGTGGTTGTTATCTTGCTGTTTATGAATTATAGAATTCAATTTAGCGTTTAATATTTAATGAATTGAGAGTTTTGATTGTGTTATCCTCATTCAAAATCTATTTATTGTAAATGATCTCTGCCTTGCAAAAAGTAACTGTAGTTGTTAGAGTAAAGGTTTTTCCATTAAAATTTTGAACACCTCCTTCGAAATGAAGAACCTAATAAGAATTTGTTTAATTGTTATAACTACTCTGAAGGAATCTGAATTGCATTAAATATTTTAAATTAACACTTCTGGAATTTCATTAAATACAATCTGTAATTCTAATCACCCACCTTCACTCAGTTTAGGGAGTAAGATTGTGTGCTGGTGTGAATGGTACCTAGTTGTTATTTACTTGCTATAATAATACCTTTTTTACAGGATTTGTCCAATCAGGTGTGGTTAAGTCACTCGGGGTCACATTTAGTTTCCTTTTTAACTATTTCAGCTAATAGATGCAGGAAACATTCTGACCGCGATACCGAGAATTGTGACAAAAAAGATAAACTACAATACAGTTATATATTTTTGGTTTCGGTGATTCATAAATTTGTAGATTAAGCCTATTGTAAGATCACCGACCAGAGTAAATAGAATTACAGTAATTGTTAATAATTTCATGATTGAAGTTAAATTCCGGATTTACTAGAGTTGATTAAAGGTTAATTTGTGTAGGATATTTCATTGTGGGTGTCATTATCGGAATTTTGATTGGGGGATAGGATTTTTAGGTCCTAAATTAATATTAATCTCCGCGTTTGCCTTTTTGAAGTTATTGTTGGTTAAACACAGTTCAGTTGATGATTGCATTTATATTTTTGCTAAAAATTTGGTTTGCTTATATAGAGTTTGAAAATTTCAGAGAAATTACTTGGAATTTATTAAAAATTATCAGAGTTAGATCCTTTGAGAAACAGTTTGAAGTTTCATAGCTCCATTATTAATAAACACGAGTGACTTGCAACTACACAAGCTGTCAGCTGTGGATGCTTTCTATTTACAATTGTTGTTCAATAAAGTGAAATTTAATAAAAATTTTGTCAACCTTTATTTGTATTGGCTTGCGTGCTAGAGATTGAATGAATGAGTTTCATTGTAGAAGTAGTTGTAGTGTAGCTAAATTGGAGTATTTATATATTGTCATAATTGAATTTATTTTTGTGTTACTACTTCCTTATTTAATTTGTATTGTGTGTTTAATTTACATTTTGTTTATTTATTGTGGTTTAAACATGGAATTTGACAATCGGTCTGATGTTTCAAATGCTAATTCAGTTAACATTGAAGATCCTATGATAGAAGTAGTTGAGGTTGCTGACATGTCGACTCAGTTTTTACAGGAGAATATTGTAGCGCCACCTAGGTTCGAAAATGATATTGTTTACCAACTAAGCGATGAATTGGATAAACTGAAAATAGAAAATGGGGGTAATAGTAAAGGCGCAAACAGGTGCTTTGCAGGATTAGGTGCTTCTAGTAAATTACCGCAAAATTCTGAACCTTTTAGTCGAGTTGTCGATTCTCATCGCTATGCGAATAGAAATTTTACAGTACAACCTAACTTTATTGATAAATATCTTAGTCATAGAAGCGAACAGGCGGTAAGGTTTGAGCCTGGTAGGTCGTTTGAAGTTAATCATCAAGAACCATTTGATGAAGGTCATAATTTAGATAATCCTAATATACCAGTGGCGTTTAGTGGTTTAGGAGTAAATGATTATTGTCACATGCCAGATCAGAATCAACATTTAAATAAGAAGGAAATAAAATTTGATAATTTAAATCAAGAAAGTCAGGGAAATGATAGAAAATTTTTTGTTCCGCCTCCTCCCTTGTATTATAAGGGTGCTATCCCTAAGGTAAGAGACGTTAGGTCTCAAATGAAGTCTAGTGGTCACAATATTTGTAAAAACGACTTTGAAATAGAAACCGAAGTAAAACAAAGGGTACTTAACCAACAAAATTCAGGGAACCTTGAACAACCGCCTCAGTATGTAGATAGAGTGGGAGCTCAAGTGTTTGATGGTATTCCTAATACGTATAGACATAGTCACGAATCAGTAAGGTCTCGATATTGTGAACCTCCTAGAGCCTTTATGCCTTTAAACACATACAGTATTCCTGAGAGATTTCCGGTAGTAACAAATTGTGGGGATAATTGGAAATCTTTTGATCCTTTAATTGATAAGTATGTTTTCAATAAGATTAGTGTTCTTATTGACACTAAACTTAGTTCTTTGAAAAAGATTGATGGTAATGACAGTTTTCAAGTATTTGAATTGATGTTTATTTTAAACGATCTTGTGTTAAATTACAACTTCCCTTTAAGAATGATTTTGTATGCAGTTTCTGTTAAAACTTCAGGGTTGTTGTATACAGAAATAATGAATAGTCTTACATTAAATAAAACTTGGCCCGAATTAAGGATGACTTTGTTGAATAAATTTATTTCTTTAAATGTTAGGGGATATTTAATAGGAGTTAAAGTATATAGGCCAATGAAACCTAGTGAACATGTGATGCAATTTATAGATGACGTGTACAATTCGGCCAAGGTCTTAAATGTAGGGTCAAGCGAGTTTGAAATCTTGGAAATTATCATTCATGGTTTGAATCCTGTGTATAGGTACAAATGTTTTTCAGATAGGATTCCACGAAACCTTACTGAAATGAAACATATAATCGAGCAATTTGATTTGTACAAAAGATCAAAAAGGGAATACTTAGAAATTAATTCATATAAAAACAGAAACTTAAAAACTTGTTTTGTTGCAAATGAAGATCAGGAGGTAAGGGTGGCCAGTAGTGGTCCATCAGCTGAGAATGCTTATAAAGGCAATAGATTTAAGCTTAATTATCCTAATGGAGGGAATAGGTTTAAGGATACCATGAATTATAGATCTAATAATAATTCTAAAAAAGTTTCTGAAAATAATTTTTCAAATAATGTCAATAAGAAAAACTTTGAATCTGAACAGGGTATAACATGTGTAAGTGGTAATAATGTGAGGTTGTACTCAGGTAAGTCAAACCAACTCAGTCCCAACACAGGAAGTCCTGGGAAATCCATAAATGACAAAAAGTGTGTAAATTCTTCTCCTACGTACAGAGTGCCTTCTAGTGGAGATAATTGTTCTGCAACCTTTGTGATTGGGTCCATTAGTGATAAGAGACTTCCTCTTTGTATTGACAGCGGGAGTTCTGTAAATTTAGCATCGTCGACTCTAATTAATCAAATTAGTCATCTGATTAAGAGGCAACGAACGATTCCGTCGATGAAAATGAATTCAATGATGTGTTCTAATGTGACAGAACCTAGAGAAGTCACTGTGGACTTAAACTTAGGTGGATTCAGATTTGAAGTGGACTTCGTAGTGATAGCTTCTTTACCCTGTGATGCGATCTTGGGTACTCCGTTTTTGCGTTCAACTGGTGCCATGCTTGACGTACTTGGAAATAAACTTTATTTTCGAAACCAAAGAAGATACGTTCCTCTGAGATCAATGGAGACTTTAAAAAATTTCTTTGAAGTAGATGACATCCATGGTTCGAGCGGCTTGAAGGATGAGGGTCAGAAGCCTGTTTGTATTTATCTACATGGCTTCCGTCGTCGAAACAACTTCATCCCTTCCGTTTCTTCAGTGGTGTCTGGTGCTAGGGAGATTGGAATCCAGTGTGAACCAGTTCCTAATTTGGACTATCCGGAACCTGAAGATACAATAGTTAACACTTTTCCAACATCAGTTTCTGGTCTTGTGGATCAACTTGGACGTGTTAATGGACTTCGTGATCATACTAGAAAGAACCAAATAGCTAAAATCGTCTTAGCAACTGGTGAAGTGTACGCCGACAAGGATGGAGTGTTAGAACTGGTAGATTCAGGTGAAACCAAGAATACTAACGAATGGAGTGAATCCTTTGAAGAAGAATTTAGTGAAAGATTTAAGAAGTTAAAACAACAACTTGGACTGGAATCTTCGAGTGACATAATAGTTTGTGAGAAACCACCACTTGAAGAAACTGAAATTAACTTGGATAACAAAGAACTTCATGAACCTGAGGATGAATCTCCTATTGGTAGTTCTTCGGAGGATGATAGTGATTATTGGATTGATCCAGATATAGAGTCATTTGTGAGATCTCTCAAACAGGATTTTCCTGATGTTGTGAGTGAGAAGGTGGGCTGCCTCAAAGATTTTAAATGTAAATTGTACCTTCGGGAACAAAAATATTTTAGAGAAAAACCTTTTCCCATACCCAGGGAAAAGAGACAAATTTTTGAGAATGTTATTAAAGAATTAGTTGAACAAGATGTGTTAGTTGAAACTGATCATTCAAATTTTGGTAGCACATGTTTCATTGTGAAAAACCGAGATGGTTCATACCGCTTAGTTGCCAACTTTGTAAAATTAAATAGTATGTTGTCAGATTATGTTTTTCCGACACCTCACATGGAAGAATGTTTAAGTAACTTATCTGGGTGCCCCTATATATCATTGTGTGACCTAAAGAAGGCTTATTTTCAGCTGGAGCTTGATGAAGCGAGTCGAGATTTAACTACGATAGTCACTCCGATTGGAACCTTCCAATATAAGAAGCTCCCAGCTGGAATTAAGGTTGGAAGTAGTGTTTTATCTAAATGTATGAAAGATGTACTTGGTGACCTTGAACTGTATGGTGTTCATGTATACTTTGATGACATTTTAATCGCAAATAGGGATAAGGAGTCACATAAAAAGGCGATTAGAATGGTGTTAAATAGGTTTAGAGAATATGGTTTGACTATATCTCCTGATAAGAGTTTTTTCTTTAAAAAGAGGATTAAATATTTAGGTTTTATAGTCGATGGGGATAATATCACCATGGATCCTAAAAGAGTTGAGTCTATTCTTAATCTTCCACCTCCTAAGACCAGAAAGGCTGTGCAGCGATTCTGTGGAGTAGTTAATTTTTATTCAAGGTTTATACCAGGATTTCAAGAAATTATAGGTCCTATATCTGAGTTAAGATCTATTAAGAAGAAGTTTGAGTGGGGGGAAGCCCAAAATAACGCCTTTTTAGAAATAAAAAGAATTTTCTCAGAAGAGCTTATTCTAAAAACACCTGATCTTTCAAAGAGGTTCGTAGTACACGTCGATGGGTCCTCGCGAGGCTTAGGAGGCGTGATTTCACAGAAAAATGATAAAGGTGACTTAATTCCTGTGGGTTTCTTTTCGAAGAAACTAAGTGAGGCAGACCGGCATAGATCAATCTACGAGATTGAATTTATAAGCCTAGTTAAAACCATAGTAAGATTCAAACATTTTTTGTTTAATGAGTTTGATTTGTATACTGATAACAAGGCCCTAAGTTGGATAATTAATAACTCTAAAAGACTTCTAAAGTACGGTTCACTTATAGAACAACTTTCTCAGTTCTCATTTAAAATCCACCATTTGAAAACGAATGAGAATAAAGTAGCAGATTTCCTTTCTAGGCAGTATGACATGTTTAATTTTGACCATAGTGTTAAAATCAAAGAAGGTAATGATAAATCATATTTAGTTTTGACAAATCTTTGGAAATTACCTTTTCTAAGTGAACCATTGATTGAATTACAACGTAAAGATCCTGAAATAAATGAGTTAATCGTTAAGGTAGAAGGTGGTGAGAATAGTAATGAGTATCAAATCAAACATGGGTTTTTGTTAAAAAAGACTAGGGCAAAGAACAATGAGTGGAAAATCGTTGTTCCAAAAGATCTTAGAAGAAGTCTGGTCGAATACTACCATTTAGAATATCTTACAGGTGGTCATTCTGGAATATATAAAACCTTACGTAAAATTATGAAGAGATTTACATTTGATGGTTTAGTAGAGTACGTAAAGGAATTTGTTAGGTCTTGTCCAGAATGTCAAAAGGCTAAGCCTTTAAACACTAAGAAATATGGTAGACTAGGGTCTCATGTAACTCGCAGGATAAACTCAAACTGGATGATTGATACTGTAGGGCCTTTACCTTCTTCTGAAGGGTACACTTATCTTCTAATAGCAGTAGATAATTGTTCTAGATATTGTATGCTTGAAAAACTAAGGAGATTATCTTCTAAATTAATTTGTGACAAATTGTATGATTTGTTCTCCCGTTACGGTTTTGTAGAATCAATATCTAGTGATAACGCCTCAGTATTTACATCTGAGTATTTTCAGGGATTTGTGTATAGTTTGGGTATTAAGCATATAAAACTGAGTCCTTACCATCCGGAGGCAAATATTGCTGAAAGGTTCATAAAAACTCTGAAATACTCTTTAAAATCTTATTTTGCTGAAAGACAAAACAAATGGAGTAAGGTTATTCGTGAGCTCCAGTTTAATCTTAATTTATGTGAGCACGAAGGACTAAAAGCTGTACCTTCAGAATTATTTTTTGGTAGGGAGTTAAATAGTCCATTAGAGATCAAATGGAAGGTTATGGATGCTGATCTTAAAGGTTTGAATAGTCAAGATCTTTGGAAAAATGCAATGGACAACATGGTAAAATCTTGGGAGAAACGTCGTAAACTATTTGAAGGTAAACGAAAGGATGTAAATTTGGTTGTAGATGATCTTGTATTAGTTAAAAACCACGAAAAATCATCTCTGAAAGATAACGTAACTAAGAGTTTAACGTATCATTGGATTGGTCCATTCAAAATTGTGAAATTCTTAACTTATAACTCCGTGTTATTAGAAGATGTAAACAATGCTAATAATACTAAAAGAGCTCATGTAAGTGATATTAAAAAATACTTTGTGAGAAGGAATGGAGCAAACACCAACTGAACAGATGAAAATGAGAATCCTACACATGTAGAGTTAAACTAGAAGAAATTAAACTTTCATTAGTTATGTAAGGTTAGGTTAAGAAAAATTTAGATTTAAGTTAGGTTTAGAAGTAGGTTAAGGTAGGAATTAAGATGTCATGTAGATTTAAGATATGATCATAATCGTTTCACGTTCATTTTTTTTTCATGTTCATTAAAAATTTTCACTTGTAAATCATGCATTAGGGTAGATTTATATCATTTATAGTGTTAATAATTGAAATGTATAACATCTGAATAAAATATTATCTACATGTGAAAGGGAAAATGTCGAAGATCTTTTTCTCATTTTGAAATTAAATCCTTTGTTACCTTACAGGACTAACATCTTGTAATTGCCTGAATTTAACGTTTCTATTTATATTTGTAGATTGCCTTTTGTTTTCCTTGCATTGATGTATTTTTATGGAGACATGTCAAGATGGTCAACGTATCCTGTAGAATGGTTTATGGTCTCAAATGGAACCTAAGCTGTAAATTTGGAAGTTTGGAAATCTCTTATCTGGCTGGATGTTCTTAAACCCAGACATGGAAAATTGGTCTACATTTGAGTGGAATGTTTCATCAAACTGTAATGGAAATTCTACTGAAATGACAAAAATTCCGAATGGACATTTTGAGAAATATCGTTAAAGGAATGATATAAAATGTGAAAATAATGGAAGTTTAACATGGAATTGTATATTGTATATAAAATTTTGTTCTACCTTAAAATTTTATATTTAACAAGGAGGCGGTGTTTGTAACGATTGCAAAATCGTTACATTTTTTGTTGATAGTTTCAGTATGAAAATTACTTTTTTGTTTTCTTTTTTTAAAAAAGTAAGAAAGTTATTGTTTTTGTTTTTGAAGAATTACTTTGTTATACGTTGTTGGATTGAAATGAGAATACTTTCATTGTAAAGAGCATGAAAAAAGCTTTAAAATGATATATATATGTCTATATGTTAAACTGGTAATACTTGTAATACGGCAGAGAATCAATTCTTTTTTTTTTTTTTAAATACACAACCACTTCAGTTTAGCGCAGGGGTCTGGAGTGACGTATGTAATGAGTTGGGCGCTGCGCAGTAGCGAGAGTCTTGCTCCTATATATGGCATTCTGATCCGCTGCGCCTCATAACTGTATTGTAGTTTATTGAGCCAACACGGGTTGGACTCAAGTATTAGACATCATTACTTCGCGCCGAAAATTGTTCTTTTTAGAAAACGTGGTCGAGAGTTCGTTATAGCTGTGCCTCGTTTAAACTTGTGAAGTGTGTCTTAATTACAACTGTGATTCTAAAACTCAGTGTTAAATTACTAAGAGTTCAGAAATATAAAATTCAATTGTGTTTAAATAAGTTCTGTAAGCTTAATCAGTTTAAAAGTGAAAAAGTTACTTGTGTTTCTAGTGTGTGAAGTTGTGTTAAAGGAAGACGTATCTTGCAAGTGAATGAAATTAATAAGGTCTAAATTTCCTCTTAATAATACTTCCGTAGTCAAAACCTTTTAAAGGCTAAAAACTACGTTAAATTCCTAACGCTGCTTTGTGAGAGACGGAACACGTGTATTACGTCATCGAGTCTAGTGCGTTTCTTGCTTTCGTTGTGCCACAGAAGGTCGAGTAAGAAATTTAACTGGGTAACTTTAAATGGGGGAAGAAAAATAAAACGTTAAATCAAGTATTAAAATTCCACTTTTAAATTGCATACTCTCGTGGTAACTAATATAAGAAGGATTTCCGTAACTTCTTTTCATTCATTACTAAACTTTGTCGGTAATTAATGGTAATTAAAATTACTAATTACTTTTAATTTCGTTCTATTTAATTTTAAAATCTAAAACAGTCTCTAATAACGTGTTTAAAGTTTTGAAGAACTAAAGTAAAATATAAATTGGTATTTCCTGCTTTGGAAATAGGTTAACTAATTTACAGTGCTGTTAATGAAAACGTCACTAGTTACCTAGTTCAGTAATTAATTGCTGTTAAATGCATATACTTCTATTTTAGCTCTCTTGGATATCTCGGCTAGGTTTCAAACGTAAAATTGAAGTAAAACGAATAATTTTGATTAAATCTAGAACATACTTTCGGACCGAATAAATTTTTTGCTTAATTTTTAAATTCTTGAAATATTCGCGTGCACTGTACTGTATGGAATTGTATTGTAAGGAACAGTCTCTAAACCCAAGAGGATCTGGAGTTGAGAAATGGTAACTACCTCTGCTATACTGTCACTATTATTTCCTGCTGTATTACGGTAAGTGTGAAGTAGAAATGCTAGTTAAAAGTATTGTAGTTAGTTAAATAGTTTTATAGTAGTAAAAGCACTGCGTACATTCCTTAACTAAGAATTACTGAGAGAATTAAAGAGAGAAATAGTTCAAAGGTTAATTTTTAATAAATATACGAGGCTACTTCGAAAGTCACGATACCTTTTTGTTAAAGTTAGATTAAATTGATTGACGTGGTTGTTATCTTGCTGTTTATAAATTATAGAATTCAATTTAGCGTTTAATATTTAATGAATTGAGAGTTTTGATTGTGTTATCCTCATTCAAAATCTATTTATTGTAAATGATCTCTGCCTTGCAAAAAGTAACTGTAGTTGTTAGAGTAAAGGTTTTTCCATTAAAATTTTGAACACCTCCTTCGAAATGAAGAACCTAATAAGAATTTGTTTAATTGTTATAACTACTCTGAAGGAATCTGAATTGCATTAAATATTTTAAATTAACACTTCTGGAATTTCATTAAATACAATCTGTAATTCTAATCACCCACCTTCACTCAGTTTAGGGAGTAAGATTGTGTGCTGGTGTGAATGGTACCTAGTTGTTATTTACTTGCTATAATAATACCTTTTTTACAGGATTTGTCCAATCAGGTGTGGTTAAGTCACTCGGGGTCACATTTAGTTTCCTTTTTAACTATTTCAGCTAATAGATGCAGGAAACATTCTGACCGCGATACCGAGAATTGTGACAAAAAAGATAAACTACAATACAGTTATATATTTTTGGTTTCGGTGATTCATAAATTTGTAGATTAAGCCTATTGTAAGATCACCGACCAGAGTAAATAGAATTACAGTAATTGTTAATAATTTCATGATTGAAGTTAAATTCCGGATTTACTAGAGTTGATTAAAGGTTAATTTGTGTAGGATATTTCATTGTGGGTGTCATTATCGGAATTTTGATTGGGGGATAGGATTTTTAGGTCCTAAATTAATATTAATCTCCGCGTTTGCCTTTTTGAAGTTATTGTTGGTTAAACACAGTTCAGTTGATGATTGCATTTATATTTTTGCTAAAAATTTGGTTTGCTTATATAGAGTTTGAAAATTTCAGAGAAATTACTTGGAATTTATTAAAAATTATCAGAGTTAGATCCTTTGAGAAACAGTTTGAAGTTTCATAGCTCCATTATTAATAAACACGAGTGACTTGCAACTACACAAGCTGTCAGCTGTGGATGCTTTCTATTTACAATTGTTGTTCAATAAAGTGAAATTTAATAAAAATTTTGTCAACCTTTATTTGTATTGGCTTGCGTGCTAGAGATTGAATGAATGAGTTTCATTGTAGAAGTAGTTGTAGTGTAGCTAAATTGGAGTATTTATATATTGTCATAATTGAATTTATTTTTGTGTTACTACTTCCTTATTTAATTTGTATTGTGTGTTTAATTTACATTTTGTTTATTTATTGTGGTTTAAACATGGAATTTGACAATCGGTCTGATGTTTCAAATGCTAATTCAGTTAACATTGAAGATCCTATGATAGAAGTAGTTGAGGTTGCTGACATGTCGACTCAGTTTTTACAGGAGAATATTGTAGCGCCACCTAGGTTCGAAAATGATATTGTTTACCAACTAAGCGATGAATTGGATAAACTGAAAATAGAAAATGGGGGTAATAGTAAAGGCGCAAACAGGTGCTTTGCAGGATTAGGTGCTTCTAGTAAATTACCGCAAAATTCTGAACCTTTTAGTCGAGTTGTCGATTCTCATCGCTATGCGAATAGAAATTTTACAGTACAACCTAACTTTATTGATAAATATCTTAGTCATAGAAGCGAACAGGCGGTAAGGTTTGAGCCTGGTAGGTCGTTTGAAGTTAATCATCAAGAACCATTTGATGAAGGTCATAATTTAGATAATCCTAATATACCAGTGGCGTTTAGTGGTTTAGGAGTAAATGATTATTGTCACATGCCAGATCAGAATCAACATTTAAATAAGAAGGAAATAAAATTTGATAATTTAAATCAAGAAAGTCAGGGAAATGATAGAAAATTTTTTGTTCCGCCTCCTCCCTTGTATTATAAGGGTGCTATCCCTAAGGTAAGAGACGTTAGGTCTCAAATGAAGTCTAGTGGTCACAATATTTGTAAAAACGACTTTGAAATAGAAACCGAAGTAAAACAAAGGGTACTTAACCAACAAAATTCAGGGAACCTTGAACAACCGCCTCAGTATGTAGATAGAGTGGGAGCTCAAGTGTTTGATGGTATTCCTAATACGTATAGACATAGTCACGAATCAGTAAGGTCTCGATATTGTGAACCTCCTAGAGCCTTTATGCCTTTAAACACATACAGTATTCCTGAGAGATTTCCGGTAGTAACAAATTGTGGGGATAATTGGAAATCTTTTGATCCTTTAATTGATAAGTATGTTTTCAATAAGATTAGTGTTCTTATTGACACTAAACTTAGTTCTTTGAAAAAGATTGATGGTAATGACAGTTTTCAAGTATTTGAATTGATGTTTATTTTAAACGATCTTGTGTTAAATTACAACTTCCCTTTAAGAATGATTTTGTATGCAGTTTCTGTTAAAACTTCAGGGTTGTTGTATACAGAAATAATGAATAGTCTTACATTAAATAAAACTTGGCCCGAATTAAGGATGACTTTGTTGAATAAATTTATTTCTTTAAATGTTAGGGGATATTTAATAGGAGTTAAAGTATATAGGCCAATGAAACCTAGTGAACATGTGATGCAATTTATAGATGACGTGTACAATTCGGCCAAGGTCTTAAATGTAGGGTCAAGCGAGTTTGAAATCTTGGAAATTATCATTCATGGTTTGAATCCTGTGTATAGGTACAAATGTTTTTCAGATAGGATTCCACGAAACCTTACTGAAATGAAACATATAATCGAGCAATTTGATTTGTACAAAAGATCAAAAAGGGAATACTTAGAAATTAATTCATATAAAAACAGAAACTTAAAAACTTGTTTTGTTGCAAATGAAGATCAGGAGGTAAGGGTGGCCAGTAGTGGTCCATCAGCTGAGAATGCTTATAAAGGCAATAGATTTAAGCTTAATTATCCTAATGGAGGGAATAGGTTTAAGGATACCATGAATTATAGATCTAATAATAATTCTAAAAAAGTTTCTGAAAATAATTTTTCAAATAATGTCAATAAGAAAAACTTTGAATCTGAACAGGGTATAACATGTGTAAGTGGTAATAATGTGAGGTTGTACTCAGGTAAGTCAAACCAACTCAGTCCCAACACAGGAAGTCCTGGGAAATCCATAAATGACAAAAAGTGTGTAAATTCTTCTCCTACGTACAGAGTGCCTTCTAGTGGAGATAATTGTTCTGCAACCTTTGTTCGGGTTCGATTTCCAGTGTGAGTTTATCTGGTTCGGGATAACACGTTAGGCTGTAGCCCATGTCTCACATAGTCTCGGTGCTGCAAGTTAAGTTAAACTTCTAACTACCTAACCCATCAGTCTTAGAGCTCACAGAATTGTGAGAAAGTGATTGGTGTGATGCGTTGCAATTAAAAAAGCCATAATGAGAATCACAATTCTGGATATAAAAGTTGATCTCTCGCTGAAGCATCGTGACTTATAATTAAATTTCAGATTTTTAGCTTCTAAAATTTGGGCCTATGGGTCCCTAATATAAGTTTGGCAAAGTAGTTACAAATATTCTAAAACTCATGAAATAGAATCAACAATTAATTTAAAATTATTGACTTAGTATAACTGTAAACCCAGGATTTAAAAAGAAATATGTAAAAATAATTAGACACATAGTTGCATTCGTCTGGATTTTCAAAGCACGTTTTCACTGTTCACATCAGTTTAAAATTGTCAACCAGCTAATTACAATTTCCGTTCTGCACACGAGAAGAATAAGTGTACGAAAATGTTATTTGGGAAATATTTAAGCCGCTTTCCTCCCCCCAGAAAAACAACGAATGATAAAAGCTATCCCAGTCAATCCACGTGTTAACTACGTAGGTTCAAAGTTCGTTGTAAACAGTTATAATTACTTCCTTGCTTTGACCATTTAATTAGGATCTTGTAGCAATTACCCCCGTTCCCCACCCCGTACATTCTACACGACAATTTTTCCTGGCTCGCTTGATTGAATTTCGACAATCCCTAAAAATCAAATAACTTATCTTTTCTGTTATTCTCAAGCGCTTATACTCTTACAGACTTTGCAGTTATCTTTTAGTGCAATGTTTTGACACACAGATTCACACATCAAACAAGACAGGCAAATATAAATTTAGTAAGAAGAGAAACTAGAATCGTGTTTTTATGATTCCATTTAAAAATGAAATGAACATTAATAAAAAATTAGTTTCACGTTCCACGATAAAGTCCTTTAGGCTAAAGGAGACGGATCATCAACGAAACTAATGTTTCTTAAAGTAAAGTTTTAATGATCTACTAACGAAGGTCGAATCCGAGACTACACGAACCACAGGCGCACACGCTGCGCACTACATCAACAGGAACGGTTAGGGCTCCTTTAACTGTGTCGTAGACATTTTCATTTCCATCGTCTCCAGGCTTGTTCGGTCATACCGGATCCAGGTAATGAAATTCTTATCTAGTTTCATTACTGTTACCCAATAACAAATATATCACAAGGTTTGTTGCAACCCAAACGGATAAGAACTGACTGTGGTCATATACTCTGTTCTAAAAGCGGAGTTCAATTACCGGCAAGAGCTCATGTGGTTTGGATCCCACGTTAAGCTGTATATCAATGTCTCATATAACCTCCCTGCTGAACGGGACGCTAAAATCAAATCAACTACAACAACTAATAACAGACATTCTAGAAAGAGCTCTACATATCATTTTCTTCATAAACTTTTTTGTCGTATCGAATAGAACAAATATAAATGTATAATAACAAGCATTCTGCTGAAATCTACCGAAGTATTCAGAAACCTATCAAAACCAAACAAAGCAAATTGATGTAGTAACTTCTACCAAAAATAGGTTCTACCACGCAAAGTAGGCTATTTTTAGCATTATTCAATTTCATCAGTTGCTACATTTGCTAATGAAATGTTGACGTTACATATTCTCCCTGAAATTTATGCAAAGGAGAAAATATGTTGATCAAATATCCGCCTTTAGATACGTGATTTATATAAAAAGATCGGCAAACAGTAGCTGGTTTAGTAAGCCACTCCCGGGACTTATCGCTAGTAAAAACTAAATACAGAAGGTATACTGGATCTTTTAAAAACGGCAGGGTAAAGTAATTCAACCTCTAATTCTTGATAGCCGGCGTACTTCCATCTCCTCCCACTTTATCATTCCACCAAGTCTACCATCATAATTCACATCCCTCAATCATCGTCCCACTTAGTCTACAGGGCATAATCTTTGGACGTAAACCTAAAAAAGTTAATTTCATTTTTCTCTTGACCCCAATTGACTTAGTTTAATAGGGATGATCGAGAAGCCCCAAGGAAAATATACGCCATATTGAATCAAAATTGACTCAATATGGAGAAAGTTATTTTTAAAATATTTTATTATAATATTTAAATAACGAAGTTTTGAGGTTCAAAGGAACTTGGTCTCTTTTACGCGCTTATCCATTGCCTATTTCACCAGCAACCAAATACAATGATGCGGATGGCCTAAAGTAAAAATAGGCTATGTTTTGTCTAATCAAATGATCTTCACGTTGTTTTGCCTAAACACAAAATTGTTTTGTATGTATATGTGCAAAGGGTGAGTGGTTTAGCTTTCACCCCTTATTCTTGATAGAGTTAAATACCAAACAATACGATTATTAGTTGAAACCTTAAGCCAATTTTCATTAAAATGAAACCAAAACAATAAAAGATAGTTGTGGAACAGGCAAACGGCCGCAAATACTCACAAATGTCAGTTGAGTCGAAGTGTGGCGCTTGTCTTTGATCAATTTCACTATATTTCATAAAAATGGGATTGGTTTAAAGATGTCTTCGCGGAACAGTTTTCAAATCAGGGACGGATAATTAACTTTCTCGGTAATATTCATTATCTTCACCCATGCAATCAGGTATCCAGTTGCGGTGATTAAATTATATATATGTATTTTATTTATTTATTTACTAAAATATTTACAATACAGCCGAAAGATCATTATTTTTGTAAAATGTTTATTACTTTCATGAAGCAGAGTGAATATTCTACTTGGGTTTAGAACTATCACTTGCTACACTCTTAATTGACAACTAATAGTTTATGTTCATTATTTCTGGCCATTTTCTACAAACTTCTTACGGATACTATTCGGAGTAAATGTTTTACTTAGTTTAGTCATATTTTATTTTAATATATTTTAAATATATTTTATTTTATTCTTTTTGTTTTATAAATATAATTATATTTTTCTTTCTTTTTCTATGGGAATTAACAATTCTCATTTTTTTTCTTTTTATTACGGAAACCAGGAAAAATATTCTGAACAATTTTAAAGCACTTAACTCCAAGGCGTAGATAAATATGCTATTTTATTTCGTTATCTGTGTGATATATGAGATATATTTTTCTTTCTCATATATAGGAGAATTAACGTTTCCCTTTAGTCTCCTAAGGAAATTAGAAAAATTGATATTCATAACAGCATTGGTTTCAAACACTTAATGTCAAGAAGAAGACAGACTATTTGAATTTGTTCTCTCCATGAAATAAGCATACCTTTTTCTTTCTTTCTTCATGGTGGCCCTTAAGACTTATCTAGTCGATCGGCAGTAGTTTGCCTGAAGGCATAACGTCGCGTAGCAAACAACTCAGTTCGACACGTGCCAATATACGTACACCTTGTTTGAAAACGGTTGAGCGCATTCTTTATCGCTGTTTCGACGCAAAAACTAAGTCCAACTTCGGGTATCTTCGGGAAAAGGGAATCCAGGTTCGAACGTCGAAGCCAACCTATGCAATCGGGAAGAAGTTTGCAGATGTGTTTTTCTTCTTTTAAATGTAATAAGACTTGTTACCAAGTGTATAAAAAAGCAACATTGATTGAAATACTTAATGATACAATATTTCGAAACTTTGTATTAATGTCAGCACATGCTTGTTTGTCATTTTGCTCTCCATACTTAATGGAATATTTAGATACGTAAACGAATCTTTCCATATGTAAAAGAATGCTGAAAGTTAAGACATAGAACATAATTCTCGCCTGAGTACTAAAATAAAAGTCAAAGTAGAACAAAAACAGCGTTTCCAGTGGATATGAAAGTCATTATTATCTTAAATGCCCCTTTACATCGCTAGAAGTATCTTCCGAACAGCACTTGTGTTAGCTCAGTGGTAAGCCGTTGGATTTCAAATCGTAAGGTTGAGAGTTCGATTCCCATCTGGGTCAATGACTTTTTATGAAATTCTATTTTCCGCAATGCATAAAAAATTATATAAAATAATTACATTAAAATACGTCAGTTGTGTATATATATAACATATAATCATTGCAAACATAGTGATTATTATGTTTAAAATATAACAGGTGTTCACAGTACGTTGGTGTTCTATGATATATGTGAATGTTAAATACAAATTAAGAAAATAATATCTTCGCAATAAATAAATTATTAAGTGTATTTATTTGCAGGTATTTGTCATCGGAAGTTACTTTTCAATTTTCTCATTACAGCAAGAGATTTACGCTTTCTGAAAGGTGAAGAGACTAGTCGGGTATAAAGATAAATTATTATACAAACTCCAATCTTCGTTGCAGGCACAAAACTCGCGATCCCCAAAACCATGTAAACAGGAAATTTACGAACACGAAGTCATGTGTAAGGAACGTATTTATACTTTAGAAAGAAGGCAGAATAGGATTTTTTTCCAAAGGATTTCAGTTCAATAATCTGCAATGCTTTTGTATATTGATGTGGTCCCTTTCTCTCCGCCTTATATATATATATCATGTGTGTATGTTCCATCATGTAAACAAACTTCTTACATATAGTGCTTACAGTCTAAAAAAGTAGTCTCGGGGTAAGCTATTGGGAGTTGGAGGGGGATATATATATAAAGTAAAAGCGATCTATACTAGTGTCGAATCCATAGTTCTCGTTGTAGCAGATATTAATAATTACAACTCCGAAAGCGTTAAAATCCAAATTTAACTCTCATCGTAAAGCTCCTTTGTGTTTAAACGTATAGCGTACACGCTTTCGGCGTGGGAGACCCAGAGTCGTCCCCCAGCGAGAGGTCATGTAGTTCGGATTCTACGTTAATTAGTAGGTCTACGTCTCATATAGCCTCACTGCTGACGGGACTTTAAACTCAAAATCAACTCAATCGATTTAAAACCCATCATCATGGCGGGCGATAAAGGATGAAAAATTAAATGTCTCAAGTGACTGAGATTAGTGTCAAATCAATAGTTTGAGTTCGTGACGCTATTACAAACACAATGTCATTTAATGCCACGTTTTGGTATGAGTGACTATGCCACCTGGATTTTGAATTTACAGAAGCAACATCAAAAGCGTTGCTCACACAGCTCTAAATGTTTTGATGTATGTATACGTGTATATTCCAGCGAAACTCCGGAATGTCTGGAGCAACTTTTACCTAACATGGGAGACATATTACTTTCAGTCTATGAAAAAAATATTGTGGAATTCAGATACCTTAAGGGATGGAAGTTGGGAGGAGTGACATGTAAAAATAGTGTAAAATGACTGATTATAGAGTGTTATCCATTGTTTTCTGGGTCGTTAAGATGAGTAGTGAGGCACTCAATGGCGTTATATCCAAATTCATCCCCATCTTCACAGGATGAGGGGCTTGGAGATATGATTAATAAAGTGTAAAAACTTACTTAAATATTTGTCGAAGTAATAGTTTTCTGGAGTCGGGAAAGCGTTACTAATAACTTTGGAATGTAGTTTGTACCCACTTCAAGATGGGCTTTTTAATCGTATCAAGTTCTCACCTTAAGAAGAAATTACCATCTCAACTAGTATATGTATCAAGCTTGCCTTCGCAATCGAGAAAAAATGTGTAGATGTATGTTTCGTCTTTTAAATGATATACTAAATGTAAAATCAGAGATTGACTGGGTCGGTGGGTCAAATGGGTCAAGATTTTATGAGTGGGTCAGTGCATCGTAGGTCAACAAGGCGTGACCCACTGCGAAACACCATCACCGTGACTCACACTGACCCATTGACCCACCAACCCGTTCTGCTCAGTGCCTTCTAGATAGCATTTTCTAAACACTGGCAAGTTTGTCTACGTTTTACTTTCAAGACCTCCATTTTTCTTGTTTTTTTCATTTGGTTGTTATGAGAAAAGAAGTTCAGGCTCTTTTGGATTTTGATATTTCCAGTTTTAACAATGGCAATAGGACTTACTACTTGGGTTTTTAGATGCAGGCTGTGAGTTTTTAGAGGAGCTAACTACTGAAAAAAATGGAAACATAACCTCTTTAGTCAGTAGAGAAGATGGCGTGGATCATGGATCAAACTTAATGACGATGTATTTTAGTAGGTCGGAGTTGGTCACAATGGTTGAGAGTTGTTTATAGTTGGTGGTGGGTCAGAGTGGGTCATGGTGGGTGAATGGGTCACGTTGGGTGTTGAGTCATTGTGGGTCACGGTGGGTCGTGGGTGGGTCAGTATGTTGTGCATCAAGGTTTCATTGACCCACAACATCTCTGGTCAACACTGCACTAAAGAGGAGAGGCTCCGAAGGTGCGCGTCGGCGATTTTCTCAAAATTTACACATAGATAGTACCCCACCAGAAAGCAATAAATCTCGAAACGGTTCACAGTACCATCTCACAGAAATCGAGATAGAGAGATATGTTTGATTGGCTAAATTAAGACCTCAATAATTTATCCTTCTACAAGCGAGATTTTCTTCATCGTTTCCATGCCGAAGTCAGAAGAATATGCGGCAAGTAAACTTAAGGTTGAAGGTTCGCGCCCACCTCGGGATACTTGCTTTTTTCCCTAGTGTTTTCTACACACCTGAATATAAACAAATCAGGCATATGGGAGATTTAACATATTTTGGGGGAGGAATGTTGTGGTTCGTTGGCGTCTCGTCGAGTCTCTGCCGCTGATAGTATAATGTTCAAAACGGAAGTGAGGCCACCACGGATCGTAGCTGCGGGATCACCAACTTTTTGCGAAAGTTCGCCAGTTGCGCATCGGTGGTCCACTGACGCTTACGGCATGTATCCACGAAGCCCGTTGGGAGTAATAAAAGTCTGAAATGAAGAAACAGATGTCAAAACCGGAAAACATGTATTTTATAATTTCAAAGGTACCCCGTGTCGAGGAAAAGGATTTGCCACAAGGTTCCCCGGAGGGTCTCAGGAGGGGTGCAACTCAGAATTTGAAAATGGCAAGGGAAATCAAGTAGTATGACATTTAAAAGTATTGTTAAAATTTTAAGAAAATGGCAAGAGTCTCGAGTCTTTATGCTAACTTGTGCAAAATAGCGAGCGTTCAAGATGGTAATAAATCCTTCATTGAAAACTCCGTGACCACCTCTAGAAATGTGAAACTACCCAGAAAAGGTAAACACTTGTCTTACCATTGCAAAAGTATAATGCACCAAGGTAAAACAAGAAGCGCCCCATTATGGGTTTATTACATCACTAATATTAAAGTATACGTTCCACGATTGTGTCTTTAAGCTAAAGGACAGGGTGATTGTGAATTATGAAATTAATGTTAGGTACAAAATGGGCCCACCACCAACTATGAACCACTCTGAACCATTGTGACCAACTCCGACCCACGAACGTCATCAACTCTGACCCATGATCCACGTCCTTCTCTCCATTGACTAAAGAGGTTACACTTGAAATAAAACAAGACTGTGAAATTATCACTTATCGGAGTTCGAATTCCTACCGTCAATCGCTCAAGCACCGCTTTGTTACTATACCGGTGGATTTCACCTTTACGATATACAATGGTAAAGTGTTTCTCATCTTCCAAACTAAGATGAATTAAAATTTATCATATATAATTATTTCTTTCTTGGCTTACATATACATTTCAGTAGAAAACAAGATGAAATTTGAAAGTATCAAATTAAGATAAAGTAGACCATCGTAAGAAAAAGAAAATCTAGTTTTCCATTTAATTAAGTATGCCGTACTAATTTAAAATGCCCATGAAATTAAGCTTGGAATGCAAATGTAAATTTTTCTCACAACTTTATGACTTGATTGCCTTATGCTCTGAACGATCCATATATTAAACACCAGCTTCAGCAAGTATTATAATAGAAAGCAGTGGTTATAAAATGCGAAGGACTGTAGTTTTCATTCCTCAAATTGTTTCTCAACTAATATCAATCGTTTTCGATAATTTTTACAAATCAACCCACTACCAATTTCCAATATATTGAAAGTCCCCCACCCCCTTCATTAAAGACATTTTTTAAAATGTCAGGACACGTTCTGCTTACTTTTAATAAAGAGTTATGTACTGAAATTCAGCTTTCTAGGGCTTTCTAGCTTGTAAAGTACTCAATTTTTCGGAAAAATTCGAACCTCTACTCCCCACTAAGAATATGTGTTACAATGAAAGTAATACGCGTAAGATAACTTCCCAGTTGGGATTGGGGCCTGATTATATATCAAATGTCATTTCATTTGACTTTGCAATTCGACCGTGATGATCACGCAGACATACTATTTTTAGTTTTTTATACTAGGTATAATAATTCATATATTACAAGTGATTCAAAATTTTTTCCCAGTATTTAGCTCCTCTGAAAGCTCACAAGCTGTATCTCAAGATGAACTCTTATTGCTATTGCCACTCTTACAATTGCAAACATCAAATTCCATAAGTGCATGACCTTTTTTCATTAGAAACAAATGAAAAAAGAAGAAAAATTGAGATCTTGAAAGTTAAACGTAGACAAGCTCACCAGTGTTCAGAAGATGCTGTCTACAATGCACTGAACAGAATGGGTCGGTGGGTGGCTGGGGGGTCGTTTCGTCCAAAGGACATTTCGTCCAGAAACATTTAGTCCAAACACATTTGGTCCAGAGACATTTGGTCCAAAGGGCAATTTTTCAAAGAACATGTTGTCCAAAAGACAACTGGTCCAAAGGCATTTCGTGCAAGAGACATTTGGTCCAAAGGACATTTCGTCCAAAACACAATTGATCCAAAGGACATTTCATCCAAAAGACATTTGGTCCAAAGGATATTTCGTCCAAAAGACAATTAGTCCAAAGGACATTTCGTCCAAGGGACATTTCGTCCACGGATATTTAGTTCAAAGGACATTTCGTCCAAAGAACATTTGGTCCGGCAACGCTTGGGGGTCAAGGGTTTGTTTCTATTAGAAGAGTAAAAGTGATGCATATAACATTACGACTCACAAGTAATACTTCCCAAGTGTAACACTCCAATTTTGAAAAAATTGGCAGGTAGATACTACACATAAAATAAAGGAATACGTGTTTTTTCTGGGGAAAAGTGGTTTTAGCGGGGCAAAAGCCCCTACTCAAAATTTTGAAAGTTGACGCCCGAAAGGCAAGAAGAAGTGGACCGAAGTGAACGAAACTGTGGGACACAGACCCCTACAAAACTTTGATCGTGAAATATCAAAAGTGCTAATAACACTATGTCAGAAGTGCTTAAAGGACATGAAGAATTGGAACGATGCATTGTGTAGGGACAATACGCAAAAAATAAACGAATGCGAGTTTATTTTCTGCGGAAAAACGGCTTTAAGGGACAAAATCCCCCACCCAAAATTTTGAAATTTGAGGACTAAAAGGCCAGAAGTGCACAGAATTGAATGAAACTTGCACAGGTATTGTAGACGTAAATTGAGATAATTGGGTTTCGAAAAAAGTGCGACAGCTTTCAAAATTTTTGGTGAGAGTTTTTGCACCCTATAACCCTTTTTTCGCAGAAAATAAAAAAACCGTGTTCATTTATTTTCTGCGTATTGTCCATACACAAAGTTTCGTTGCAATTCTTCATGTCCTTTACACATACTGCTACTAGCACTTTTGATATTTCATGAGCAAGGGTTTGGAGGGGTCCGCGCCCCACCCAACCATTCTTTCCAGGAAAATACGAAACGCGTATTCCCTCACTTTTCGTCTACAATATTTATGCACAATTTCATTCATTTCGGTCCACTTCTTCTTGCCTTTCGGGCGACAATTTTCAAAATTTTGGATGGGCTCTTTCCCCCCAAAACCGTTTTTCTGCAGAAAATGAAAAAAACACATATTCCTTTATTTTATGTGTAGTATCTGCCTGCCAAATTTTTATCAAAATTGGAGTGTTACACTTGGGAAGTGTTACTTGTCATAGCTTCTTATTTCAAAAGGAAATTTTGAAATAGAGATTTATTCCGCAATTTTCTTTTCGATAAAACAAATATATGCTGAGATATTCAGAAAAAACGTAAACGTCTTAAAACTAAATGTCATCTTTCTTTGCTTTCATTAATAATTTTACAAAAAAATACAGTTTTAGCTTTGCAGCAATACAGTTGTAGCTTCGTTGGTTAAGGAATTCACTTCCCAAAATGATAAACAACCCTTTGAAGAGCAAACTCCGTCTTCATTTGCGGACAACATTGCCTCCGCATGGTCATGTGAATCTTGTATTTGGTTTGAGACTTTGCAATGGATTGCAATGGATTTGCAATGTACTTTGCTGTACCGAGAAAATTAATATGAAAGCAAAAGTATATACTGTATTTGAATAAGGAGTAACACTGAAATAAAAATACAAGAAAAGTTAACAATTCTGGTTTGTCATACAACTCACTAATTATATAGAAACGTCTGCCTAAGTTACACACTATCAATAGTCTACGAATAGAAACCGGACTTGTGGTTAACCTGAAAAGATACGTATATTCTACACGTAATCTTCCAACTTTCATCTTATATTTGTCAATCACTTTTCACAATGTTGCAGCCAAGATGTGACTGTTTAAGAGTATTATCTTTGGACACTAAAATATATTTCACACATGTGTATTTTTCTATTTTCAGTATTTGTTCAAAGATACTTGACACATAATTTTTCACTTTTCTAACACAAGGGTTTGAATACCTAATATTTAACTTACTCAAATTTAAACTCCATTAATTTTAGTTACCGGTACTTATTTTAGAACTATTTCATTCACAACATGAAAATTTTATATGTCATGTTAGCAGTTATTACAGCAACATACTTCACACTGCAACCTTTCCCTCACTTCTGTTGTTCGGCCATTTTGTTTTCAGACGTTTATGTTTTTCTGAATATCTCAGCATTATTTGTTCTATCGAAATGAAAATTGCGGAATAAATCTCTATTTCAAATTTTCTTTAAAAATAAAAACCTACTGAGTCGTAACGTTATATGAATCATTTTTACTCTTCTAATAGAAACAAACCCTTGATCCCCAAGCGTTACCGAACCAAATGTTCTTTCGACGAAATGTGCTTTGAACTAAACATCCCTGGACGAAATGTTCTTTGGACCAATTGTCTTTTGGACGAAATGTCCTTTGGACCAATTGTCTTTTAGACGAAAAGTCCTTTGGACCAATTGTATTTTGGACGAAATGTCCTCTGGACCAATTCTCCTTTGGACGAAATGTCTTTTGGACCAATTGTCTTTTAGATGAAATGTCATTTGGACGAATTGTCCTTTGGACAAAATGGCCCTGGACCAAATGTCTTTGGATTAAGTGTCTCTGGACGAAATATCTTTGGACTAAAAGTGTGGCCACCCGGTGGGTCAGTGTGAGTCACGGTGACTGGTGTTTCGCAGTAGGTCACGTCCTTTTGACCCACGATCCACTGACCCACTCACAAATCTTGACCCATTTCACCCACTTACCAACCGACCCATTGACCCACTCCATCTTTGATTTTAACATGTCTTGTTTCATGTAAAAGACGAATCATACATCCACATAATTTTTTCATCGATTGCGGAGGTTGGCTTAATATCATAGTTGAATGATAATTTCTTCTTAAGGTGAGAAATTGATATGATTAAAAAGCCCATCTTGCAGTGGGTACAAATTACCTTCTAAAGTTATTAGAAACGTTTTCTCGCCCCGAAAACCATGAATTCGACAAATATTTAAGTAATTTTTGAGATTTTATTTTTAGCTCTCCCAGGTCATCATCCTGTGAAGATTGGGATGAATTTGGATGTAACCTCCATTGGGGCCAGCAAGATCCATCTCAACGACCGAGAAAATTATGTATAAAGTACTAAGATCAGTCGTTTTACATTATTTTTACATGTCACACCTCCCAAGTTGCATAACTTCATACTACTACAATATTTGCTTCTTAGATTGAAAGTAATAGATTGAAAGTCCCCAAAGTTTGGTAAAAGTTGTCCCAGACATTCCAGAAATACGCTGCAATATTCATTTATACAGACACATTAAAATACATAGAGCTGTGCGAGCAATATCTTCGATGCTGCCCTTGTAAATTCAAAATTCAGCTACGTTCGTTCAGAAATGTTGCTATTTATCTCGGTGATAACGAAACCATGGACTCTACACTAATATTGGTCGTTTTGAATCTTTGTATATGTTACTCCCTTCGACTCTCCTTATTAGATGTGCTAGGGAATCTTACTTCTACTGGAAGTTAAACTTAAACTTAAAGGTCATCAGAACTGCTCCCAATGAACTTGGGGAACACAAAAGATATGGATTGTATACTAACATTGGTCATTTTTAATTATTTCTACATGTCACAAATTTCACTCACTCCTTCGGGGTGTTAATGGGGGCTTAACTTACATGGCATCTGGAGCGACACTCTTTATCTAAGAGACCCCCAAAATTATAGATTCGACACTAATGTCGGTCTTTTTTATAATTTTGATGTCAGGCTCTTTCATTCCTCCTAGGACAGCAAACGGATACTGCCACCGCTAGGACTAAATTTGGTCTTAAATGGCATTCTAGACTACCAATTAATTTAGCGAACAGTGCTGCATTTAGAAGCTCGGCGTCCCTACGCACTTTTGCTCTCGGCGCCCCCCAATAATTACATATTTTTCCGCCCCTTGATCCCTAACTTACAAATAAAACTTAATAAGAATATGCTTAATGAGTGAATTTATTGCAATACTTTTTAGACTGTAAGCACTATATGTAAGAAGTTTGTTTACATGATGGAACATACACACATGATATATATATATATATAAGGCGGAGAGAAACGGACCACATCCATATACAAAAGCATTGCAGATTATTGAACTGAAATCCTTTGGAAAGAAATCCTATTCTGCCTTCTTTCTAAAGTATAAATAAGTTCCTTACATATGACTTCGTGTTCGTAAATTTCCTGTTTACATGGTTTTGGGGATCGCGAGTTTTGTGTCTGTAACGAAGATTGGAGTTTGTATAATAATTTATCTTTATACCCGACTAGTCTCTTCACCTTTCAGAAAGCGTAAATCTCTTGCTGTAATGAGAAAATTGAAAAGTAACTTCCGATGACAAATACCTGCAAATAAATACACTTAATAATTTATTTATTGCGAAGATATTATTTTCTTAATTTGTATTTAACATTCACATATATCATAGAATACCAACGTACTGTGAACACCTGTTATATTTTAAACATAATAATCACTATGTTTGCAATGATTATATGTTATATATATATACACAACTGACGTATTTTAATGTAATTATTTTATATAATTTTTCATGCATTGCGGAAAATAGAATTTCATAAAAAGTCATTGACCCAGATGGGAATCGAACTCTCAACCTTACGATTTGAAATCCAACGGCTTACCACTGAGCTAACACAAGTGCAGTTCGGAAGATACTTTTAGCGATGTAAAGGGGCATTTAAGATAATAATGACTTTCATATCCACTGGAAACGCTGTTTTTGTTCTACTTTGACTTTTATTTTAGTACTCAGGCGAGAATTATGTTCTATGTCTTAACTTTCAGCATTCTTTTACATATGGAAAGATACATTTACGTATCTAAATATTCCATTAAGTATGGAGAGCAAAATGACAAACAAGCATGTGCTGACATTAATACAAAGTTTCGAAATATTATATCATTAAGTATTTCAATCCATGTTATACACTTGGTAACAAGTCTTATTACATTTTAAAGAAGAAAAACACATCTGAAAACTTTTTCCCGATTGCAAAGGTTGGCTTCGAGGTTCGAACCTGGTTTACTTTTTTCCGAAGATACCCGAAGTTGGACTTAGAAAATTTTTGCCTCGAAACAGCAATGAAGAATGCGCTCAACTTTTTGAGACAAGGTGTACCTTCTGAATAGAGGTGGAAGTCTTTTTTTTCATGATTTCATGGAAAGATATGTATATATCTTCGCTTCTGTATTACTACTACCACTACTATTTATCTGTACAAAAGTAAGCAAATCGCCTTTTTGAGTACTTTTTTCATCATATTTTATTGAAAAAAGTGCTATGAACGATTTGAAAAAATTAGAAAACTTTCCTTCGGCCGGGTCTGAACCCACGCCGAAAGCAATTCTTGTTACCAGCGTAGAGCGCTACCACGAACAGCCACGAGGACAGACAGCAACAACCGTATGATTTCTGTTATATACATAGGTATAGCCCACGTAGCAAGATACGGATAACGCCAACCAATCAGAATCGTGTGTTTAGTTACTACTTCCCGGAGTATTCTCCTGAGCTAGATCTTAACAACCTAGTCCAAGCTAGAGATTAACTATGTCAATAAAATACATTTCAAACGGTTCAGCCATTTTTCGTTATCATAGACTACTATTTTTCATTTATATACTATGTAGATACCCGTTACTGTCTGTTTGTTCCACGATAAAGTCCTTTAGGCTAAAGGAGACGGATCATCACTGAAACTAAAGTTACTTAAAGTTTTAATGATGTCCTAATGAAAATCGAATCCGAGACTACAAGAACCATAGGCGCACACGCTACCCATTAGACCAACACGAACGGTTAGGGCTCCTTTAACTGTGTCGTAGACATTTTCAATTCCATCGTCTCCAAGTTTGTTCGCTCATACCGGATCACGGGTCTGACTGATTCCAGGTAATGAAATTCTTATCAAGTTTCGTTACTGTTTTCCAATAACAAAAAGTATCACAAGGTTTGTTGCAACCCAAACGGGTAAGAACTGACTGTAGTATAATACTTTGTTCTAAAAGCGGAGTTCAATTACCGGCAAGAGCTCGTGTGGTTTGGATCCCACGTTAAGCTGTATATCCATGTCTCACATAGCCTCGCTGCAGAATGGAACGCTAAAATTAAATCAACTACTACAACTAATAACATTCTAGAAAGAGTTCTGCAGACCATTTGCTTCATAATAAATATTTTTCTCATTTCAAACACAGCAACCATAAATGTATAATTACAAGCATTCTGTTAAAATCTTCCGAAGTATTCAGAAACCTAAGAAAACTAAACAAAAAACAAGAAACAAACAAAACGAAAAACGATCTGATGTATGAACTTCTACCAGACATAAGTTCTAGCAAACAAAGTTGGCTATTTTTGGCATTATTCAATTTGATCAGTTGCTACATTTGCTAATAAAAAGTTGACGTTACAAGTTCTCCCTGAAATATACGCAAAGGAGAAAATACCTTGTGATCAAAGATCCGGCTTTAGATTGGTTGATTTAAATAAAAAGATCGGGAAGCAGGAATTCTTTCAATGAGCCACTATCGTAGTGAGTTTGTAACGACACTATTATAACCATGGGATTCAAATTTGTGTTGCGTTATTCAAGGTTAGAGTTCTTAACATATTTCAGATTCTATCGAGAATCAAATTCAAGGTGTATATTTCAAGGTGAAGTGTCCCTATCTGTTCAAGGAACTTCATTTCAGGTATTTCAACATCTACTGGCAATATTATCGCTAACTTCAAATACCCTGTATTTCATTGCAGTTTATTTTATTATAAACCATTGCTTAGTTCTATTATAAAATTGTTCATAACATGTCATATTGTTTTCGATATTTTTGGGTGTATATATATCGAAATGTAATGGGTTTATATAATGAAATGTAATGCTATAGTGACAGTTTGAGCAATAATCTCTGTTTTGTTAAGGACTAAAAGATCAGAATTTTATATATAAACGAAAAAAAGAATTAGTGATATTAATTCCAGAAATATGGATGATGGAAGTCAATGTGCTGATCACACACAAAACAGCTGAAACCCATTTCCTTGACCATAGCTAATTATGGACTACAATTGAAGATAATTCAATTTATTTTGAGCTGTAAACTTATTCATAGTTTGTATTAACATTCAAATCTAGAAGTTTTACGCTTGTAAAATTCTACTTACTTTTTTGCTTGACAAGAAATAATTAATTAAATACTTGCAGAATATCGAATTACACCTTGAATTGTAACCATATATTTCTTTCTACTGGAGTAGTAAAAAATATAAATTTCTTCTTTGTTCTTTGAGTCAAAATATTTGTTTTCTTATTGGATTTTATGGAAAGTCACAAAAATGGCAATCTAAGCCAAGATTCATTTCCATGTAAACGAGAGTAAATGTTGAATTTAAGTAACTGTGCAAAATAAGTCGTTATAAAAGTGGCTATACCACTCAGAATTTTGATTCGTTTTGAGATTTTACTCATTCCGGGAAAAATAAATATTATAACATTTTCAGTCCGTAAAGTTAATTGCAGGGAAAGACAAGAGAAAAGTAGCTGCAACTTAGGGAACTTCCGCCTATTATATTGTTAAAAAAAATAAATGTCGGGTAGGCTAAAGGAGACGGTGATGATGAGAAGTGAATGAAATGGTGGGATGAAGAAAGTGGGAGGAAACGGTAGAATCCCGAGAAGCGTATTATATAGGTAGTAGGGATGGCCGGATCCGGATCTGATTGGGTCCGGATCCTTTGGATCCGGATCTCGAATCTCGGATCTGGATCCGGATCTCGGATCTGGATCTCGGATCTGGGTCCGGATCTCGGATCTGGATCCGGATCTCAAATCTCGGATCTGGATCCGGATCTCGGTTCGAAATTCGGATCTGCATCCGAAATTCGGATCTCAGATCTTGATTCTTATCCAAACCCACATCCCACCCAAATTGTGATAAATTTGAATATCAAAAATTCACCGAAAGTAATTTCACGAAGTCCTGACAGTGAAGAAGAAAACAGAAAATTAAGACGGATATTGACAAGTTTATTTGTCTTCTTCATTCTACACTAAAGATCAAATGCTTGCCTTATTAAAAAATAATCTGATTTGACCCGGATGAGAATTCGAATGTCGAATCTAGGTCCACCCGGTTGCAGGACCGAGATGAAATACACCACATATTTATATTTGAAACCGGAATACAAAACTCGAATATTTAAAATTCCTCAATACACCTATTTCATTTTTAGTTAAGAAAACAAACAGTTAAGACAAGTATTGACTAGTTTTTACGTATATTTATCTTGCTCAGTCTGCTCTAAATATCAAATGTATACCTTACAATTAGATTTAATAATTATTTAGTAAATCACAATATGAGCACCGAGAATAAACTATGAATTTTGGTGCCCCTTATCTAGATTTGAAATTTCGGATTCATACATATAATCAGGCTGAAAGATAAATATTTGAGATCTGGACACCGAAACAAGTGCTAGTACCAAGATCGTAGCCGTTTTACCTAGGTAATGCGAGCGGAAGGCGAGCACTAATTCCGCATGTACCGGTACTTTGGGGAACACGAGAAATTAAAAACAGATAAATATTCTTTTTCAGGGGCAAGTTGCGCTTTAACATGACTTTTCATGAGTGTTGTGTTCAAATACGAAAACTGTAATGGCGACTTGTTTGAAATAAATGCCTTTTCTTTTTTAGCAATAAAGTTAGGTACTTTCACATTGAATAAAAATTAGCAAAGCACATTTCACTGATTAGAGTGCTGGTTCTTATGGAAGCTTTCACAATGAACCGAAGATTTCCTCATGTGGGTATCGGATTGTCACAGTTCACCTTGCTGAAAGACGTGGTTTATCAGGAGGTCGGCCAAGATTCTTTTGGACTTAGCCTGTAGACTGCATCTGGTCTCAATTATTCCCATATAACAAGACTAACCATATATAAAGTTGGTTCGAAATGATTTAAAATATCACTAATTGACCCTAAGGGGATAATCGCGATTTAAATATTCGTAAATCAGAAGAGATGTAAAAGTTAAGCGTTAAAATAAATCCGATAATTCCTAATGCAACCTAATGATAGCAATAAAACTCCTTATGTAACATTTTCAAAGCTAAGATTAACAGTTTTGTTCCTGAAGAGGGTTTATGGCAACATAGAATTATTATAAATCCAATTATCATAAGTAGTACCTCTGACAGCCCCGCATTTCACATCATCATCGCCCTTCATCCTGACAAGTGGGCAATTCACTTACCCACAATGACTTTTCAGGCATTCCAGTGACATCAATATCTCAGTTTGGGTTTGAGATCATGCTTCGGTGAACCTTGACTATCACCATCAGCAGCTATTAGAGAATCAGAACTTATTTCTGTATTAAACAATGTGGGTAACTATAGCTTTTCGTCTATAGAAGACAGAGAGCGTGCCTTAGGTGCCCGTGGTCATGGGTTCTATTCCCGGAGAGGCACTCAACAATTTCGATGTTGACCCAGCATCGTGAGGACAATTGGGAAGTTATCTTAAGTAAGAGGTAGCGGACTGCAGTCTAGAAAGCCGGCATTAGGGACTTCGGGTGTCTATGCGTTGACTACACATCCTCACTTTCAACGTAAGCCCGCTGGTAGGAACCAAAGGACTGTCGTGCCAAGAATTTAGTTTGTTTTAATTATCATAAATGGCTTCTTTATTATTGAATTTTTCCAATATTTTCTTTTCAACTAGTTTGGGCAACTCAAAGCTAGCTACTTGTTTTCTTTTTAATTCTTGTTCATAGTTAGCACAACTAATCACTAAGGAAAAACAATCTTTTCAATAAAATTCGCCTCGCGTCTTTCGTAGCTCTAAGTTTAGTTATTTTTTGTTTTTTTTTTTTTTAGGTTGAAGGGCGGTTTATCATTTTCCCCTCGCTTATCCTATTCTTTTTTCTAGTTTTACCTATGTTTCTTTGCACGGACATTGCGCCTATACGCACGTGCTTAGTGTGTTCGTTTACAAAAGCGGGCCATTTTCCTGCCACTATAGAAAGTAAGAGTGCACTGTATCAGAGAAATATTAATTGACTATGTAAGTGAATATATCTGTGACGAAGTCATAATTACTCAGTTTTTGCATCGTACATAGTTTCCTCATCCTTATTAATCTCTTCACCCCCGCTTCCTGAATTCCAGTTCTAGTATTCTTTCTTAATGGGGGACTGGTGTCTCATGTAGGCTTATTAACTATAACATCAGCAATAAAGAAAGTACGGTTTAATTTGCACTAATTTTAAACATTACGTTAATTAAATAATAATAATAATAATAATACGGAGCGAGCTCAGGCTACTTGTTAGGATTCTTGCTTCGCAATTGGATAATACCGGGTTCGAATTCGGAGACCAGCCATCCTGACAGGATTTTCCAGGGTTGTTCCTCAGTTATACTGGGCAAATGCTAGGTTAGTACCTTGATCTAAGGCTCTGGAGACCTTCCTTTCATTCCTTTTCCAATGTTTTCATCTGTTGATTACTACAGTGTAAAATGGCCTCTGAGGATGTATCTGGGAGCTTATAGTAAATAAACAATAACGACGTAATAAATCTTCACGAAACGTGTGGGTTAATTTAACTACAGCCTTACAGTCCCAATAGATAGCTAAAGTTTTAATATCAATTTCCTGACTTTTATACACTATTTTCATATTGTTTCAGCTTTCAATTTTCTCATGTATGTTCCCACCGAAAATTGAACCTGAGATCACATGAACAAATGCGAATATGATAAATATTTTTGAACACTTTAATATACAAAACACAAAACGCTTCAATGATACGATGCATGGATATGTTCTGGTTATGTCCTGCAATGTATGATTAAAGAAGCCAGGAGGGTGAAGAAAAAATAACAGAAATCTCTTTTATACGTATTTACTCCTTCAACAAACTCCCGACCTCAGAAGGGCAAGCCATAAGTTAGGTAATAAAGTCATACAACGAACACAACCATATCGCTCTCCTGAAATTCTCGTGTGTATGTTTAAAAATCTACTGTTGTTTCACGCCAACCAGTCTATATACCTTCGAAGTGAAAGATATTCATTATTACATTTGTTGGTGGTTGGACTCGTGAGTCAGAAACTACTATTAATAAAGAGTTTGTTTTGTCTACTATCCCTGCGATTAGAAGGGCCTTATCTAAAAGATATTTCATTTGTATATGAGAAAAGAAGAAAGTTTATTTTCTAAGAATAAAATAAATATTTTCAATGTGAAGCTAATATTAAGTTTCAAAGAGGAGCTAAACAGAAGAATTTGTTGCCATTTACATCAGTCTTCACACAGTTCACTATACTCTGAAATGGGAAGAAATCAAACTGGGAAACATTTTACTAAAGAGACTTCGACAGAAAGTGCAATATGTAAATATTGCAAGGTTAAAATAAAATAAAGAACAAAGGTAACACAAACGTGTTATGGAAACATTTAAAAGCATAGCAACCTACTATATCAGTGAATCCTAAAAAAAGTTTTACCGATTTTTGGATATTCAATTTTATCATCACAATTTCAGATGTAGGTTTGGATACGAATCAAGATCTGAGATTCGAATTTCGGATCCAGATCCGAGATCCGAATTTCGGATCCAGATCCGAGATCCGGATCCAGGTCCGAGATCCGAATTTCGGATCCAGATCCGAGATCCGGACTTAGATCCGAGATCCGAATTTCGGATCCAGATCCGAGACCCGGATCTAGGTCCGGATCCGGATCTCACTGGATCCGGGATATCCGGATCCGAAATTTTTTGGCCATCCCTAAAGGACCATCATTGTTGTTAATACGAAAGAGCTTCGTCGGATGGATGTTATCAGCTTGCAGTTCTTCAAGAATTTCTTTCTCTCTATAAGCAGGATCGACGCCATGAATGACAGCTGACAGTAGTGGAGCTCGGTGTGGAGGCGGTTGAAGTTTATTTGTAGATGGTTTTAGCTTTTGCATGCGGGTAGTTGGACCGAAGCATGTCTCGCCGAATTTAAAGCACAAATGGTTATGAAGGATTTGATTTGTAGCTTTTACTATGATGCCACTTTCGTAGGAGTAATAAGATATATATCCTCATGGGTACAATGACGAAGAAGCTTCTGGAAAAAGCTTTTAGGATGTTTGAGTTCTTGAGATAAATTGGTAAAGAGTATTGCGTCAACAGGAGGAGTCGTGTCAGTCGATTGGCATTCCATAGCAGGATCAACTGAAGTAGCCAGTGGAGCAAGACGAGTATTCGATCACCCAAGAAATCGAAGTACAGCGAGTTTTAATAACATCACTGTACTTCGATTTCTTGGGTGATCGGGAACAATCAAGTGAGCCTTCCGAACAAGTCGAGGCAATGGAATTTCGACGTAATTGAGAGCGTGCTTCCATGTCACGTTCGAAAGAACTCCGTGATATGCCCGCGACAATCTTTGAATTCACGTTTTGGCGGCCCGTAGGCCCTATATTTGGCGGTGGAGGAAGTTCCATCCCAATCCGGAAAAGAGATTGAAGGTATAAATATGCCGACCGATGATCAGTAGTTTACCACCACTAAGGGCAAACAAGTTAGAATTCACGATTTCAGGTTATAACTAGTTCGGCGTATCGCTAATGTAAGAATTAAAAAAAGAATGTAATCTTGTACGGTTATAGTCGCTCTTCTTTATTGTCAACATAATAACTTCCGAATCCTCTACCATAAAATCAATTCATTTGGTGAGCACAAAACTAATCAGTGCACTACATATAAAAATCCTGCTAATAAGTACCTCTACACAACTCTATTAAATTCCTCAAATCACTTATATAATGACACATCTGATAAAACCACAAATAAACTACAGAATCGACATTGCTCTGTACCCAGACGCAACATCCACATATCTAGTTACCAACAACAAGTCTTCAAATGTTTTTTTCTTAAACAGTTAAACTAAGTGGCGTTAATCACACTGCCATGTTTGCGAACTCCACACTTGGCACCAACTACTTCCCACACAGCAATGAAATATTTTCAAAACGTTTTTAAAACGTGCCATCATTTTCCTTCAGAAAATGTATCCTACTTCCCTTAAGGAAATATATTCCATATGTTTTTGAAAACATTTTCCAAATAATACTGAAAATATTCTCTGAATACACTCAGAAACGTTGCAGAAATATTTTATACGCCGTTAGAAAAGTTTTCCCAAAAAATGTTTTCTGTACGATTTCCAAACATTACTGAAAATGTATTTGAAATGTTTTATACAATGTTAACGGAATGGTTTTTAAAATGTTTCGCATGGAATATTTTAAAATTATTTACCAATAACACAGAAAATAATTTGTCAAGAATGAAGAAAATTTTTTCTAAATATTTTCACAATGTATTGGGTACATTACTTGAAATGTTTTCTAAAGATTTCTAATTCATTTTTAACAAAGATTAATGTTCTATAAACTAATAATTCTAAAATATTTTCCATACATGACAAAAAATATTTTCTGTACATGAGAAAAAGTATTTAGACAATATTTTCTTACATATGACAAAATATTTTCTTTATATGACAAAAATATTTAGTGAATATTTTTTGTGTCTCAGAAAATATTTTCTGTACATGATAGAACCCAGAGCCCGTAGGCCAACTCGGTTACTATTGCAGATATGAAAACAAGGTAAGATATGTAGGCCTAACGGTATTTTTAAATTCCAGCAATTTTTGTTTATATATCAGTATACCGCCCAATAGTAACGAAAAGTACAACGCTGCCACGGTTGGACAACATTGAATGAAACAAAGTATGGTTTGAAATTATTTGGACCAAAGAAAACGGAAAGAAAGACACAATGAAATATTTAATCCAGGACTCAATTTCGTGTCTTTCGTATCTGATCTCTCCCCCAACCCCGTGGTTGCTACGCTACTGGCGTGGATATTGAAATCGCATGTTTATCTTTTATTGTGTCTCCTTTCAATTCTTCTCGGTGTAGCTAATTTCAGGCCACATTCTTTCATTCATGTAGTGAACGTATTTCATTCGGTAACGTATTTTCTTTATTGGACGATACACTAGTAGACAACAAAACTGTCGCTGGAATTTAAAAATATCCTTACCTTGTTTTCATATCTGCAATAGTAACCGAGTTGGTCTATGGGCTCTGGACTTTTGCGTCACTCTGTATATATATCGCCTGCTTGCTGGGAACAAATAGTGGACTGAAAACAAACCGGCCAGGCAACGACACAGCAGTTGGAAGAAAACATAAGATTCTTCTGCAGAATTTTACTTGCTTAGACACTTTTGCATCACTCTGTCTTCATCACGAGGAACCATTGCGGCCCACAAACTTAAAAAAAAAAATACTAGTGACAATCGCGCTAGTTAATTATACAAGGTACATCTGCTTATAACAGTCCAGTGAGGACATCTTAGGTTCTCGAAATCGCATGGAGGAGAATTCGATGTATTCAAATACTGTGCTTAATTATCTCTCAATTACCTGATGTATTACCTCTCAGGTAATTGAGGGCAGCTTGTTTAAAACGGAAGGCTATTGCATAAAAAAATGCCTGGTACAGAAAGTCCATGCGACGTAAATGCGACTAACAAATGTCCGCTCTGGTTACATCCCATGCGATGTCGCTGGGATCTCCAAATGTCAGTACATCCTAGGGATATCCATGTTACCTCATTGTAACAAATTGTGACATGTCGCAATGATGTTGCACTATGAACTATAGATGTGTGGCAACGCCGTGCATGTTGGGGTGTCTTATGACGTTACGAGATTCAAACTGCATACCAGTGTGTTCACAATCGTCACCTGCCAGTTTTAAAAGCGGATATATTGGATTCTTTTTTTAAAAAAAAATAGGAAAAGGATTGAAGTTTAGACATCAAATTCAAGAAACAATTGTTAGTAATCCTTTTCCTATTTTAAAGATAATAAATCCAATATAGCCGCTTTCAAAACTGGTAGATGATGATTATGAATGCAGTTTGAACGTTGTAAGATCACTAATATGCAGTTTGAACCTTGTAAGATCACATAACACACCCCAACATACATGCACGACACGGCCACACACCAGCAGTAGCAGTGGAACATCGAAAAACATTTTGTATATAAATAAGATTTTGAGTTAAAAAATGCTTAAAATTATGAGAGCAAGCGAACATTATGTAGTCATAATTTACACTATCAACTATAAAATATATACATATATATCAGTTTATCTCGTTAAGTCGTTAAATAAAAATATAAATGTATATTATTCTAGCTTTATTTCTTTATCTTCTCTTCAGCAGCATCTTCTTCATGCTGCTCATATTACTTGTTTCTACACATTAAGAACAATCTTTTCAAATATCAGAAATTCACCTTCTAATTTTTAAACACTTGTTCTAGAAAATTATGTCAGTGACACGCTAATTAAATAATAATAAAAAACAACAATATTTACGTATGTTGTTGTTGAAAATAAGTTCAACAAATCTACGGCGCTTCAAGAAATGTCACTTTTTGTCACTTTCAAGAACATACACATTGCTGAATAACCAGAAATACAAATTTGCTCCTTTATAATGTTACTTTTGATTAATAAATTTAATTTCGACGCTGCGAATTGACAGTTAAATTTCTATGGAACTGCAGCTGAATTCTTAACAGATTTTCTTGTTCATCTCTGTTTCGCATGTTGAAGGCAATTCTCAATAATCTCGTTAGTTACGTTTCTCTTGTGTTGGCGCAGTTTCTGAAAATAGAAACAATAGGCAGTGTTTAATAAAATAATAACCGCAGGGAATGATTAAGGATCAATTATTACATCTTAAACTTACAAAAATATTTAAAATGTTTGCGTAGGACCTGTATCAGCTTCTGAAAACACTATTGTGTCACAAACGTAACACACTGAAAAAATGTAAAGGGCAAGGAAGACAACAGCTACAGCTGAAAATGATATGTTGAAGCAGTCACACTTTTATTATTAAAAAGTAAAGATTCTTATAAATATTACAATTACATAATATATTTAATTTATTTACCACTGTGCTGTAAAATATACTTCTGGTTCACTCTCTCAGTCGTACTACGTAAGTCAAAAATGAGAATGTTACAACTGAGGCAAATTATAATATCAATTAGCAACATAGAATAGAAAATAATTTTAAAATATTTAAAAAATAATAATAATAATGTGAAAACATGTGGCAGCATTTCAATTGATGAAGAGCTAGTGTCCCATTCACAAGGCTCCGATCTCAAATCTTGGCCCGGTTATTCTTTTTACCTGAGTCGCACCAGGTGAATACCCAGATGGTTACTAAGGCCTTGATCACCGCTACCTTCCTCAATTTCTTTCCCACGGAGCAGGCCATACATACTACTTTGCCTTATACAAATGAATAATTTTAGTAACGTTGTGTTGCAAAGAATACAAGAAATCGTGAAAGTAGGAATAAATCATGAAATGCTCAAGAAAACTACCAACATGGCAGAACATTTCAAGAAAAGGTTGAAATGTACTTTAGGCGTGAGCGAATGATCCACAACCTGAAAATTACCAGTCCAAATGCGATGAAAGTACTACAGTTTGCACACAAACAAAACATTTTTTTCTGTAAGATCAAGATTTAGAAGTAACTTTTTTTTTAGGGAAAGAGGAAATCAATCTTCCTGTGTCAGCTGGTGACAATAGCAGGTAGCTTACCCTTGTAACGTTGGAAAAATTTGACTCATGAACTGTCAGAACCTTCGCGCCGTTTTGATAGTTTTACATACATATTCACCTCTCTATCGCCGACATACATATTCAGCTCTCTCTCTTCCATGGACGCTTAACGTGACAATTGAAGATGGGAAAATTGCACATCTTGCGAAAATGATTCCCAACGTCTTTTAAATGTTATAACATGCTTTTGGGAAATAAAGTTTACAGGAAGATGGTTTTGACAAGTATTCATGGCACAATACATTAGACTCGCTAATCCGGCCATTCCTGGCACATATGGGTGCCGGATTGAGTGTCTGACATGTATTTGATTTATTAATTTATCTTGTTTTTTATTTATTTAAAAAAAATAGGGGATATAGTGTACTGTACTTTATTAAATCGAAGGATATAATTTTAAAACATAGGATATACTTTATTAAATCCAAATGTACATTAATTTTCAAAGAAAACTTAGTCCTTGAGTAGTATCACTCACTATGAAACGTGCCCCTAAATTTTAACCGTCGTAATGATGATATGCGACGTGGCATGCTTTATCACGCAACCGAACTGTAAAGAATGCTACAATTTCGAATACATACAGTATATGAAGCATTGTTTAACTAAGCACTGTTCCGCATGCGCACAATAATACATTGTGCACGTTGTACGTCCCAAGGTATGCCGGTTAAGCTAAAGGAGACGGTTATGATGAGTAATGAATGAAATGGTGGAATGAAGAAAGGGGGAGGAAACGGGAGAACCCCGAGGGAATTCACGCACGCGGTGTTTGTCCACCAGAAAGTTCACTTGGCGGGGGCTGGGATCGAACTCGGGACCCCAAGCACCAGAGGTGAACGCTCTACCACTGAGCCACCACGGCCCCTTCATTGTGGACGTGTTTTTGGTTGGATGTGCGCCGGATTAGCGAGAGTATTGTGTAGTATATATTTAAAGCGAAAAAATGGGCATCAGAACGTTTTTTTCACAATAGTTTAAACATAGAGTATCCCTCTTCAAATGACAAGTTCTACATCTTTTTACACTCTGAAAACGAGACTATAGAACAGTACGGAGAGTACGTACATTAATCACTAACCTATTATTGTGTTAGTGATTAATGAGCAGGGTTTGAAAAAAACCGGGTTTTTCTGAAAAAGCCCAACCCACCTGGGCCCATATGGTTTTTTTTTAGTATTTTCGGGTTTAATTGGGTTTTTTCGAAATATTTCAATGTCTTTGGGGTAAAAAGTGTTAAAATGTGATTTATATTTCAAGATTATCATCATCACAACTTGCAACAATTTTGTATTCACTGATATTTCTCTTAAATGGCCGCCATTTTGAAATTTTACGTTGGTATGCCGCCAAATATATACAAGAAATGAATTGTCTCGTGCTTGTACCCTGAAACTTTAAACTTACGAGACCGAAAGTGGTACCCTGTAGTATGTATGATACAGGCAAGACGAACGAACAAATGTATATTGAATCATCCCAGTATCCTCAGTGCAGGGCCGTAACTTGTGGGGGCAACTTCCCCCCAAGGAAGGTCCCCGCCGTTCGAGGGGGGGCCCACTTCAAGACAAAGTTTTCTTACTCCATATACGATACGATCATGAATTTATAAATAAAGCATCAAACAGGTTCACTACATTACATAAAACAGCACACAAAAGGTAAATAAAACAAAAATGAGTCATGGGCCCATTTCAGTAAAAAAAATGTACTATAAGGAGCCCTAGAAATAATATTTATTCGTATGGCTTTGAAATTTATCAATATTGTCGCCTTAATTGATTTGTTATGTATGGAACGGGCCCAGGGGCGTAACTAACGGCCCCGCAGACCTTGCCGTGCGGGAGGGCCCACAGGCTCCGGGAGACCCACAAAGAGTAAAGGAAAGATGAAAAGAAGAGGCCCAAGAATTAGTAAAACAACTTTTTTCTAGGGGCCAAAATACACGTATTAATGCTTGATCACCAGAAAAAATCTAAGCTACGGCACTGTCTCAGTGACGTTCGCCAAATATGAACAAATATATTAATTTAAAACAAAACACATGCACCTGAATTTTCCACCACAAAGCACACTTGGCGTGAGCTGGAATCGAACCAAGGACCCCTTGCAGCATAGTTCAACTAAACTTTATTGTTCCTTGGTATAACTGGGTAAAATTTTCTGTTATGTCATAGTTCAGTGAAACCTCTCTTAATGGACACCTCTATAATACGGACAGATTTTTTTTTTGTCCCGGCAAAAATATATGTTCTCCTACGGAACAAAAACCCTCACTTTTACGGACATTCTGATATGGACGAGATTTTTTTTTTCAAAGTTACAATAACCTCTTCAAAACGGACAAGAATTATTCTCGGTTCTGCGACATATTACAGTTGGCAGAAAAGTATTTTCCCCACAAGCGTATCTCAGTCTAGACCTAGTTAACCATTAAACAGAACACTTCGACCTGAACTTGAAATTCTTTTTTTCTGCCTAATAAACTGCCTTCTCGTGAAAACCCCAAAAAACCTTCAATAAGCAATAACACTCATGCAGGGTGAATAGTATGGACAAGAATTTTATGTGAAAGATCTTTCCGCTCCTAATAAATTTATTCCTTTTTCCTCTCGACTTTGCATCTTTCCCGAACGCATCTTTTGAGAAGGTTCTGAGAATTTGAAATAAATGAAAAACACTTTCCCTCCCATATTGAAGAATAATATGCCAAAGATGTTTGGATATTTTCCATCAGTTGATAGGCGGTATGTGAACGAATATATTAACACATCCCCCAGCAATAATATTATTTAACAGATATGAAGTTCTAATTCAGCCCTCCCAGTAATTCAAATACGTACTAAATAGAGAATTTTCATATTCAATTTTATGTATTTACGTTCATACAGAATACATTCACTGTATATTACTGCACACAATTAACCGTTGTGAGAAATTTCTGTAACTTCTCTATAGCGGAGAAAAATTCAGGTCCCATTGGTGTCCATTATTCAGAGGGTTCACTGTATAACAAACGGTTCTGCGAACTCTTAATATTGTAACCGGTTCTAACGAACCAGCTGAATAGCACCACTGGTTATAGTGAGTTCACCTTAGAAGATTTGAAGTGACACAGAATAACTAAAACAAAATAAGTAAATTATGTGGCACTACACTTCATTTCGCATGCAGTTCTTCTGCCAATGTTCTGTGATGGCCACTTTTGACAAGCTAATACAAAAGAATAGTTGAAGCAAAAGTTGAGTGAGCCGTTTACAATAATCGTATGTGCACAACGTATGCCCTGTGGGTTTTTATGAATCTGTAAGCACATTTTCGACCATGCGCCCATCAGGGTAACTATTAGAACTAGCTCAACATACCCGTTTCAGTGTGTTAGACCAACAATTCAGCCCCTTTCATCCTAATAAACGGAAGTTTCTAAAACTCGGACACGTGTCTGCTTATTTTTCCGACCTCCTTTCTCCCTCCATCGCCATCAGAGCCTCTTTTCTTCCCTTCTAGGACATATATTTTAAAAAAAGAACGCTTAATTTCGTATTTATTTTAAATGAGAAGTCCACCAAATGAATACCAAATTCCATGATTCTAACCTTCAAACCATAACTTTTTTCTTTTCCCTTCATTACTTCCGATTTTTATTAAATATTAAAAAACACTGCAAGACGTTCAAATTATTTTAAATTATGAGCCTAAACACAAAAGACCAAGTTTCTAAGCTTATGGGGTTCAGAGAAATGGCCATCTTATTAAAATACCTCCCATCTCATTCCCTGTCCCGCCCCTTTTCTTCCATTCTAGGCTGGTGTAAAAAACTTAAATACGAGGCTAATTATTTTAAATGACAAGTACAAATAAATCTTCAAGTATCTAAGCCTAAGAGATTCAGAGATATGGCCACATTATTAAAGTACTTTCCACCGCTTATTTCCCCTTTTCCTAATTCCCAAAAATCCTTCCTTAGTGGTACCATACGTCACAAATCCTACGTACTGTCCAAATTTCAAGTCTTTAACTTAAGCGGTTTGTCGTGTGCGAGGATCAGTCAGTCGTCACTAAAAATTTTGAATTTTAGGTGCTGATTTACTTTTGGCGCACCACATTTTGGAAGATCTACAGGCAAACGATTCTACCAAATTTTGACATATTCCTTCCACTTTCCGGTTTCTTTTTGCACAACATGCACTAAATGAGGAGCTCTAAAGACTACAGTGCATAAATCACGAATCAACTAAAAAGTACGAATGCTATCTTACCGAGTCAAGGCAGAAGCACAGCAGGGGGGCCCGGAGAGGAAAAAAAAATGAAATCTTTGACTTTTACGTCCCACGGTTATGCCGGTTAGGCTAAAGGAGACGGTGATTATGAGAAATGAATGAAATGGTGGAATGAAGAAAGTGGGAGGAAACGGGAGAACCCCGAGAAAACCCACGCACACGGTGTTTGTCCACCACAAAGTTCACTTGGCGGGGGCTGGGATCGAACCCGGGACCCCAAGAACCAGAGGTGAACGCTCTACCACTGAGCCACCGCGGCCCCGGGCCCGGAGAGGCTGCGAGGGAGTGCGTCTGCAGGTAGCAGGCATGTCAGGAACGGGGAGTATACGCATAAACAAGGAAGTGGTAAAACACTTAAAATATCTGTAATAATTCTCATCTACAAAAAAAACCTAATTTCGATCCTTTAAAAAAAAAGTGATACACTAGTTTTAGATTGTCTTCCTTTCTTACCTTTACGACAGAAAATAGTGAATGTAGGGTTATTGCCCCTGTCCTTAATTTTTACTTCTTTTCCACACTTTACACACTTGATTTTACGCTTCATTACCATGACTCTGCAGAAACTTTACAATCCTTCTCTCTTTATCACACATTTTTTTTTAAAGTGTGTTAGTATTACATGAATCGCAGATGTTCATAATCGACGTATAAACCGGAAATTCCCGCCGTTTGCTTCTACCCTATTTGCATACTTGCATTCTTCACCCTTCTGTTTCAGTAAATAGTTACATACAGAATACGTTCACTACCGTTTAAAATGTATTTCAATATGATATCCACTGACAGAAATTATTTATATTCACACACTGCTTCTTTTACGAAAAGTGATTCACATCGTATTTTACCTATAAACTTTGTTTTCGGTAGAACAGTCTGCCCGAGTGAACCCTAATAATTATAATACTTCATTAATTATATCAAGTGGCACGCCAAAATTAAACTGTATGCAGAATTCTTATGACATGTCATTGAAATGGTAATGTACTCACCTTTTCTCTTTGAAAGCATCCCCTCGCTCTCGCTCGGTCCCCCATCTTTGCTCTGCGCTGACTCGGTTAGATGGCATTGCTGCTTTTTAGCGGCCACCTACTAGAGATTGGCTTGTATTTTTTGCACTCTAGTTTTTATGCCATACATCCGGCCTCGCACATATAAACGCAAATCATAAAAGAATAATTGGGGAAAGTTCTAGAACACAAGTCCCACATATAGGTTAGCACCTAGGTTGATTCCTTTCTGTAGTGAAATGTAATATTTAATTGAAATAGTATTGTCGAGCGAGCGTGAGCGAGCGAAGGTGGGTTAGAGCCCCGCAGGGCACGTTGTTTTCGGTCTTTATTACAGCTAAATGGGAAGGGGGCCTGTGTTCTAGAACCTTGCCGAATTTATCGACAATTACTTGCGATGCCCCTCTTGAATTTTATCTATATGTGAGATATTTCAAGTCGCCTAGCGCAAATCATTTAGGAGACGAGAAGGAAATGAGTAAAAGAATCGGCGCAATTTTACTATACGGATCCACAAATTGTAAAATGTACGGAAAAACTTAGGGAAGTCTAATTTTCCCATTTTATGTAGAGAACAGAACCCAACGGTAAGGTTCTAGAACACAGATCCCTCTTCCCATTTAGCTGTAATAATGACATAAAACGACGTGCCCTGCGTTTCTCTAACCCGCCTTCACTCGCTCGGCAATAGTCTTTAAATTAAAATTTAAACTTTGGTACAGAAAGGAACCAACCTTGCTACTAACCTATATGGGGGGACCTGTGTCCTAAAACCTTCCCGAACCGAATGAACCCCTGCGGGGCTTCTAACCCCTTCCGCTCCTATTGCTACCCCTTACCCCTACTCCTATTACTACTTATACTATGGATCCGTATACTAAAACTGCACGAAAGAATCAATTTTTCAACTATTATTTCGAGTGGTTAGCCAAAAGTAAACCTGCACGGAAAGAAAAAAATATAAATTTAAAAAAATATAGGCATTTATACCGAATTGAGAAGTCACTCTCATACGGACAAGAGATAGAATACTTTTCCAAATGTTCAGCAGCTTACAAAAAACGTTCAATATTTAATACACAATACTTTTCCAAATGTTCAGCAGCTTACAAAAAAACATTCAATATTTGATTCACACGGCATTCGCCATTCCTGTATGGATAAAACATAATATGCACTCATTCACTTTAACCGCAGAGAGTTAAAGTGAACTAAAATATTTTATGATCGTTATACTTACCGATTTCTTTCTTTCTTCTTCACTATTATTAGTGTTGAAGGAGTGCCTCCGACTTCAGGACGACTCTGTAGAACTTTGTATCACACCAACAAGAACTAAAAAATAACATTTGTCGAAAAATAAACTGGAGTTCGAGATGGGGTGTCCTATAAAGACGCAATATTGCCCCGAACCCTTCTTGTTGTTAATCTCCAATTCAAGTAGCGCGCGGGGTATGCTGGTACTTTTGATAAACAAATGACGGCTGTTGTGGCGATGCTAATTTGCAACCACACAGATGTCTATGTGATGTCAGTCAGGATAACATAATTTTCAGACTTTCAACAAAATATATTTGTTTGATGCTGCTACAATTAGTACAATAATTGCTAATGTTACTACGATATTCTCATGAGAAAATTTGTGATGTAGGCTACACTTGGGAATATCGCAGAGACGTCTTAGATATGTACCATTTGTTATTTTGGAAAAAATAACATTAAGATTTCTCAGTAATGTACACTCATGTCCAAAGTGATTGTTGCATATCTATAACTGTCTTCTTGTAAGAATATATTTGGATAATGATTTTGGAGTGTACTTTTAATACTGATACTATGTGTACAATCGGGAAATGTATATTTGTGGTAAATTTCATAGAAAAAATAATTGTAAATACGAAAATTAGAATGAGTGAAACAAAACGTTGCTAAATTGACAAGAAAGTTTTATTTTCGTTTTATTGTTCTTATTGACTGCTCTTTTGACATAAAATTTGCCACATACACGTTTTTGCCGATTATACACATACTATCATTATAAGAAATACCGGGCGAATTCCTTATCAAATTATATTCCTACAACAACATATTTATAGACATGCGACAATAATTTTGGACATGAGTGTACCTGGTGGGACATCCCCAGAACGTCGTGTCTATTAGGGTTTGCAGCTGTCGGCGGCTGGCCAACTTCTTTACCACTATTGTGCCGCCATTCTCCCGAGTCGAAAAATGCGCTCATATCGACCGCCGCGCCCGCCCGTTGACTTACTTTTGACTTTCATATAAATTTCATTCGACTCACTTTACATTTCACTACATTTGTTTCAACGAATGTCCTACCTGAAGCGCCGACCCGTGGCTAGGGATATATATATATTACGATTTTAACGCGGCATACCGGCTGGGAATACAGTGGCGGTATGTTGCCTGAACGATTGCACTGCTATTTACACAATAGCTGAAAACCACCGAAGAGCTTCTTAGGAGGGGGGGTATTGAGAGACTTTGATCCTTCGCCAATTACATTCTGAAAAAAAAAAATATCTTATGTTGTATTATACAGAATTATACACGAAAATGCTCAAAAACCGAGCTTTTATATTACCGTAACAATTCCCTGCGGGAAACTCCCAGACCCCCCACTTGACTAAGGTGTATTCCAAACTCCCGGAAGAATCACCCCCACAGCAGACTAACCCTAAATACGCTCAGGCTGAAAACACGACATTTGTATGAATTAAGACAAGAAAAGACACAAATTCGTACGAAAGAAGCAATTCAATGTGACACATCCTAATTGTAAATAAAACTACATGAACTGACATAAATTAAAGAGGTACTTCCGGTTGACCTTGGCATGATTTGAGTTGAAATTTGGCATGATTGTAGCTTTCTGGGACTAACCGATAGGAAAATTGCCAAACGTTCATATTTTTTTTAATTTTTAGAGTGTTTAAAGGGGGATGAAGAATTTGGTAATATTATTTAAATGGGTCTCTATCTCTCTCTCTCTCTCTTTTTTTTTTTTTTTTTTTTTTTTTTACCTATAATCGCATGTTTCAGGCACTTGGAATCGGAATAGAAACTTGAAAGTCGGTATGTTTGTTCCTTTTCGCTAGCATTACCTAACTAGATCACTAAAAATTAAATTTTCCAACTTTGGAGTGGTTTAATGGGGAACTGAAAAATCTTTCTCATATTATTTATCTGGAACACCTTTTACATCTCAAAATTATTGGGCACTTCCTGTAGGGCTACAATGATTAAATTTGACATGATTGTAGCTTTTCAGAGAGAAAAATTGCCAAAAGTGGATATTTTTAATTTTTAGGGGTCTAAAGGGGAGATGCAAAATCGCCCCATGATATTTAAATGGGTCGTTTTTTGGACCTATAATCTCATATTTTAGGTACTTGGAATTGGAATACAAACTTAAAAGGCTGTATGCTTGCATGTTTTCGTTAGCGTTACCTTAATAAATCACTAAAAATAAAAATGTCCAACTTTAGAGTGGTTTTATGGGGAACTGAAAAATATTTCCCATGTTATTTATACGGGATATTTTCTACACCCCAAAATGTTTAAGCACTTCATAAAATATTATTAGCTAAAAGCACAAACTATATTTCATAAACACGATGATACACAGTTTCTATTCATTATTAATATCTGTTTTAATTTTTTTTATTCAACATTCAATAAAATATTCTGGAAATAATTCTAAAATGTTGTATGAAAATATTTCATTTAAGTTACAATAGAAAGTAACAAAAACATTTCTATACAAAATGAATAGGCGTTTTAAAAATATTTCTTATATTACGAACGAATTTATTTTTAAAATATTCGAAACATTTTAAAACTTATGTTTCATATGTTTTCTCATAACAATAGCAACGATTGCAAATAACATTTTGGAAAACGTTTGTAAAATATATGGACTACATTTCCTATTCTGATTTTTTTATCATGTATGTAAGACATTTTTAGTATTACTTTGAAAACATTTTCTCTCTCAACATTGAAAACATATTACATTACATTTAACACAATAGGCTCTATGCAGAGGCGTTTTGACGTATGATTAGCGTCATAATAAAAGCCTGACTACTGCAGGAATCATATGTTAGTCGAACTCTTTAGTATGGCACTAATCACGCGTCAGAAAGTCTCTGCATAACGCCCAATATTTGTAGTACAATTTGTGGAAATTTTCCTTACATTATTTCCCTGCTAACGCTCTTAAAATGTACTTCCTGTACTTCATAAAATGTTTTCCAAACATTTTTTAAAAAGCATTTCCGGTAAATATTTGGAGTACTTCTCAGATATAACAAGGAATATGTTTTTTCCAGGAATATGTTTTTTCCAGATGAGATATAACAAGGAATATATTCTGAAAACAATGTAAAAATGTTTCTATAATATATCAGAAAATGTTGTTCACTAAAAACACAAAATATTTTCCAAAACACAACAGAAAACAATTTCTATTCATTTTTAACATGTTTTCTTTTTCCTGTTTTAAAGTTTTATATTCAAAATTCGAAAAAAAATATTCTGGAAATAATAATAAAATATTGTACGAAAATATTTTATTTAAGTTATAAGAGAAGATTACTAAAATTCTTTCGTAAAATTAAGTAAACTTTTTAAAAACATTTCTGAAAAATATTTATTACATTACGAAATAATTTATTTTGAAAATATTCTAAACGTTTTTTTAAAATATATATTCAATATGTTTTCTCGTAAAAATAGAAAACATTGCAAATATCGTATTGGAAAATATTTTTTAAATATATGGAATATATTTCATTTCATTGTTTTCCATATCATATATGAAAAACATTTTTAGTATCATTTCGAAAATATTTTCCTTCTCAACAGTGAAAACATATTACATTATATCCAATACAATATTTCTAATACATTCTGTGAATATTTTCTTGGAGTTACTTTCCGGCGAGCATTCTCAAAATGTACTTTCGGTAATTTCTAAAATGTTTTCAAAACATTTTTGGGAAAATATTTTCGCGAAATATTCGGAATACATTGGGGAAACCAGCATGGGAATCTCCAGAGAGGGAAAACCTTTTGGAAACCAACGAAAATATTTTCTTTTGGTTGAGAAAATATTCCTTGCTGTGTGGGTTATCCTTTTACGCCAATCCTACAGCTAACACGTAAGTGTTGCGCCTCGCTTTTATTTCGTGTGGACGCACAATTTGAATTTAGTAAGAAACAAAAGTTAATGACAAGGAATTACCCGCAAACAAAGCAGAGATTATAAGCGCAAAAATTAAGTACATGAATCCCTTTCGAAAGATGAAAATATTTCTCAGTCCTTGAAATAGGATGAATACATACATCTCACAGGTAAGTATGGAATACCTCATCACTGTGTTAAGCACCGATCGCTATAAGCAAGGCTAGGAATTCAAATGTAATGTCATGGTCACGGTAATGCTCAAGTTTTGTGAACAGTATGTGGCCGAAGCCACTGACTCCATGAGTAAGTTGGCATTAAGAATATATACAGATGTGTAAATAAAACGACTTTAAAAATTCCTTAGGAATAGTTACTTTAATAATAATAATAATAATAATAATAATAATAATAATAATAATAATAATAATAATAATAATAATTGACGATTTACAATAAAATGATATTAAGCTTGCTTGATGCTTTGGTACAAATTTCCTTAGCACAACCTATACAAAAAATTATAATCTCAACAACTATATTTTTACGCTAGATTATGATTTTATCAAGATGGAAGTTATACTATATGCAGACATCTTGCACGCAATTTATATTTACAAAAAAGAAATTACTCACAGTAGATATTAATAAATATTCAGTTACATATTAAAGCTGTAATTGCACCTTCCAGAATTTTAATATTTACAAATGACAATTTCAAATAAATGCACGATTAAATATTAAATTAACGTATGCGATTTCAACAGTAAAATATTCAAAAATTCATTGTAATAATTCAACAATTAAATTATTAATTTCTAAACCAATAAATTAATTTGAGAAATGCAATCAAAGCATTGTTATTTCTTTATATCTTAAGAAAAATAATGTTCTTAAAATGTACGGATAGTTCCGTATAGATAAGCAATGTCCCAAAGTTTTTAGAAAAATGTAGGTATGGAGAAGATCACGAATCCCGAAAATATTAGCCTCTGTTTTTCCTGAATAAAAAAATATTAGAACTGTTCATCCTACTTTATGAATACTTTCCTCCTCCGCTTATATATATCCACACTTTATATGAAACCTGCACTTTACTTTCCTGAGTACCACAGTAGTTCCAAATGTCCATTTCCACGTCTTGCGGTAGCGTTTCCCGCTCAGTTTCTCGCGTTCAAATCCCGGAGAAGAAGTCCTCGTCTGCCTGGAGCGTCTATCTCTTCTTGTGGTAGGGCATCTGTCTCGGTTGACGGGCTTCGAACTCGTGTCTATGTACCTTTCTATTTCCATGGTGTTGGGATGCAGCGATACGTAAACTTGCAAGTGTTTATCCATTTGCAAATTTATCCACTTAAATTTTCATTAAAATAACACAGTTTTTATCAAGGACGACAGCACCACACCCATTTGCCTATAACTTTTCCACTTATAGCATAGTGATAAACTTTTCCAATGCAAGCAGCTGGCAGCCACCAAAACCACTTAGTTCAAATAACAATATGAAGAGTCATAATTTAAATAATAATAATGAGATGACTGTAATAATGAATAAAATATTTACAAAAAATCGATAGCTGACTGTAGTCATGGAGAAAGTGTGGGCACTGAGCCGACAGCTAATACGGTGTTAGCCTGCCATGGTTATCGTAGTAAACAGTTAAAAAATATATAAAACGACCGAGTAGAATGTGATTTACTATAGATGTTTTCGGTAGGAAAAACTATCTTGGAGTCTTTTTGTCCTCTAGTGAGGCGTTCTCCAAAGTTTTCTAAAACAAAAAATTGACCCTTCTTTCTTCTCTTGTCAAATTGGAATTTTTGATTCTGATTCGCTGTCGTGGGTCCGTGACAACATTTTCCGAAAAAGTGATTAAAGGCTTGGCTTGGCTTTCTAGCGTCGTTTTCTTGCTAGTACGTGCTCTTAAATGAACTTAATATGCACTTGCGAAGAAGCAAGATAAAAATTTTTGGATCCTGGTTGTCTGCTGCGTGAGATTCACAAGATTCCTATTCTCATGTCCTGAAAAATTCTATCTTCACTTAGAATGGCATTTCATTAGCGATGAGCCGAGAGGCACTATGGCGGGTGGTCTCTTGAGCTAGTACAGGCAAAAGAAGAAGTGTCGGCTACCGTCTACATACATACATACATACATTTCATTCCCATCCGTAGATGGGCGGGCCACAGAAGGTTACGCCTTCTCTCTGGCCAGAGGTCTGATTGATTGCAGATGCAAGAAAAGACAGATGGAAATCAGGAGATGTACGAGTTTGGAGGAGTAAAAGATTCAGCCTTAATGGGCTGTATGATTGTTAATTATGGGAGCATGGCAAAAGGCGACAAAATGTAGTGGACAGATGAGCTGCCAAGAAAAGGAAGTTTAAGAAGAGTATATGTGCGGATGGGCTTCGTAGATGCGGCGATCTGGATTGTAGTCCTCTGATTGAGCCTCTCTTTCATAGATTGCAAGCAGATGATCGATAGGTGGGTAGAGGCGACGAGGAAAGGTAGGAGTCTGATCTAAAAGGCCCGCAATAATTGGATGAGAATTCGTAAGGTGGTGTACGATATAACGTGTGCGGAGACGAAAAATGTGATTAAGAAGAAACTGCATTGACGTTTGTTTATAGACAAGTGCGGTTGGTGTTCGGGGTGGCAGTGAAAAGGCGATTCGAATAGCTCGGCGTTCCAATATCTCGAGGCGGTCATAGTAATATTTATTGGCTGAGAGCCAGGCGAGATGTCCGTACGTGATTGCGGGGCGAACAAATACTTTATACGTATAAAGCAGAAGGTTGGAATTTAAGCCCCAGGTAGTGCCCTTTAAACGGCTCAGTAAATACAATCGCTTACGGATGTTTTGCTCCAAAGTTCGTAATTGACAGCGCCAGGTCAAATGGCTATCGTAATTCACGCCGAGTATTTAATACTATTGCTAAGAGGTATGGTGGAGCCCATGACAGTGATGTGTAAACGGTCCGGATTCCTAGGACACTATTTATGTTTTTTAGGCCCGAAGAGTGACATTTGTGTTTTAGTTGGATTTATCTTGAGTTTCCATTTTAGGCACCAGGCGAGCAGATCGTCTATTGCAGTTTGGAGCTGTGTTGATATGCGATCCACGGACGATCCCAGGGCAAGATAGGCCGTGTCATCAGCATATTGAAAGGCATGAATCGGAGAAGACGGGAGAGGCATGTCTGAGACATATAGGATATATAAGAGGGGGGATAAAACTGACCCCTGTGGTACTCCAGCCTGTAAGGAGAAGGCAGTTGATTGTGCGTCATTAATATGGATGAAAGCACGCCTTCGAGATAAGAAGTTGGAAATGAGACGGACATATGGTAGAGGTAGAATCTTTTGCAGTTTATAAAGCAATCCTTCATGCCATACCGTATCAAAAGATCGTTCGATGTCAAAAGATATCAGGACCGCAGGAAGATGTTTATTATAGTGATTGGCGATGAGAGAGGAGAGTTTCATGAGCTGGTCTGATGTGGCAAAAGATGGTCTGAAGCCGGCCTGCGTGACTGGAACGATGTTGTGTTGTTCTATATATATATGAAGCCGTTTCACTATGATCCGCTCGAATGTCTTACTAAGTACTGTAGTGAGGCTAATGGGTCTGTAGGAAGTGATCTCCGTGGGATTCTTCCCTGGTTTGAGAAATACAATGATTTTAGCTAATTTCCAGGCAGAAGGGAAAAAGCCTGTGATGAGAATAGTGGTGTAGAGGAGCGCTAGCAAGCTATGAAATAGAGGCGGCGCGTGTGACAGCTGGCGATAGCTAATGGAGTCCACTCCCGGTGATGTGTTGCGCCGGTTAGAAAGAACGGAATGAATGTCTTCAGCAGTGATTGGTTTTAGGAGATTAGTGCGGCCTGGAGGCTGAGGTGCAAAAGTCGGTTCCAAGAGAGGCTGATGAGGAGTAGCTGCTGCTGTGATTTGTTGATGACAAGGATGAGCGAAAACCGGGTCCATATGTGGCGTAAAGACTGTTTTAAAATGGTCGGCGAAGGCCTGGGCAATAGCTGCATCAGTTGCTGGAGCAGTATTATTGATGAGAAGTGGATATTCCGGTCTAGTAGATTGAAAAGTGAGGCGTTTGAATAGGGCCCAGAATTTTGTTGGGTTTTGTTCGTTGCGGAGATTATTGCAGGAGGCGCGCCACAGGAGACGTTTCTTGGCTATGATGTAAGAGTGGACCATGCGTTGTAATTGTTTATGTAAATTGAAAAAATGGTGGTCCCTTGTGCGTCTGAATTCTGTAAAGTAACCCTGGGAGCGGACTAAAAGCGTACGGGCATATGGAGGTAGAGGGGGCCTGGACGGATGTGTTGTTTCTTTAGGAACTGAATGGTCTGTGCCCTGAATGATAGCTTCGGTGAGCGTTTCAGTGAGTTGAATGATGGCGTCGGAGGTAGTAAGATCGGTGGATGTACCAGCAAGTTTCTCCGTTATAAAGGTTTGATATTTTTGCCAGTCCGCCCTATGGAAATTGTATTTAGGAGACGGTATAAGGGGAACGGCATCACAGCTAGGGCGATTAATGGTGAGTAGGACCGGCAGATGGTCGCTCCCGATGGTCCCCAGGACGTCTACAGTTGATATTGTAACCAGATTGTGAGAGACAAGGACTACATCGGGCGTAGTGTCTGTAAGCGGTCGAGTGGCTTGCGGTATGGGCATGAAGGATGCTTTAGTTGTCAAGAGAAAATCTTCAAAACGTTGTTTTTGTTCTGCGGTGCGTGATGAATAATTAAGATTTGCCATGAGCACGTACGTATTAAAATGTGTATCCAGGTATGTAAGAAAACGGTAAGGGAGCGGTTCAATGGAACGGACGTAAATGGTGGCAAGAGTGATAATTTTGTTGGCAAAGTAGACGGTGGTAATGACGCTCTCCGGGTATAAGGCATGATGAATAGGTGTGACATGACGATATGGTAAGAATGATCGAACGGCCAGCGCAGCACCACCCCGAGCAACAGGTTGCGGAAAATCTGAGCGTAACAGATGATAGTGGGGGAAATAGTAAGGTTCTGTGCGTTTGAGAAAAGTTTCGTTGAGTAGTATACAGTCCGTTTGGTGCGCCGTTGCCAGTGTCTCCAATAGAACCCGATTCTTTGGTAGTGATCGGATGTTACAATAGAGCAAGCGGATCGGTCGGCAGTCTTTCATTCCTTGATTCATGATGGCAGATCGGAATGGAAGTGGAAATACGTTGATAGGCCAGAGTAAGTAGTAGCCATGTGAAGGTGAAAAATATTCATGGCTGCCTTAGTGGCGTGAGTGAGTATGGCTTCTCGCTGGTATGGGAAGGTATTTTGAAGTACTAATGTAACAAATTGAAGTATGTTCTCTACCGTTGGGGGCGGTAAGAGAGAGGTTTGGGTGCCAGTGGATATTTGAGTTGCCGGATGAAGGCGAAGAGGTACGACAGTTTCCGGCTTGTCAGGGAGCGGTTGTGGCTTCTTCGGGCAGCGGTAGGAATACGTAGGATGGGGACCATCGCATGTGTTACAGGTGGCCGGTTGTTGGAGGTTTGGGCAGCTTTTCATTTTGTGGGACCCCTTGCAATGTGGGCACATCGTAGGTAAAGTACATTTGTTAGTGGGATGAGTGTTGTAGGAGAGACAATTCTCACACCGCAACGGAACTGGTGGTGGAGTGCGGGATGGTTCCACTCGGTGGTGGTAACGATAGATATATATACTCCGTTGCGGAGGATATTGTCAATTAGATTTTGGTGGTCAGTGAGGATGCGCACCATGTATGTTGGCCCATTAGCGTTTTTGATTCTTTTAGCCCGCTTCGGATGGAAACCCTCCTCCTTCAATTCCTCCAAGATGTCCTGCTCAGTAAGAGTGGGATCAACACCACGAATTACTGCCGAGAGGAGGGCAGTGCGTCTTGGTGGTGGTGGTGTCTTCGAAGTTGTAGGTGTTAGGAGTTGGATTTTCGCGTCTGGCCCAAACATTGCCGGTCCTACTTTATTCATAAGTTGTTGATACAGTTTATCACTCGTTGTTTTTAGAATAATGCCGTTCTGGGTTTTGATAAGTTGTTTCAAATCTAGTCTAGTGCAGTATCGCATAAGCTGCTGGTAAAACGATTTAATAGGTGCGTAAGCTGGGCTGACATTTGTGAACAAGATGTTGAAAATAGTTGGAGTGGCTGGATTGGTGACACCAATGTCCATAAGATTTTCGACCGAGGTAGCTGGCGTAACTGCAGGAGAGGTGGTAGTAGACGCACCGGGGGTAGTTTTAGGTGGACTCAATAATGCTTCGGTGTAGGATAATTTAGCAGGAGAACGGGAACGATCTCCATCACGAGGGGGCGAGCCCTCGGAGGATTGAGATGTGCTAGGAGCTTTCGTGCGCTTTTGAGACCGTGGAGCATCTCGCCTTGGTTCTCGCGGGGGTCCCATAACAGTAGAGGGAAGGCCTTGGTGTTTGCCTTTGGCAGAAGAAAAGTCCGGGGTCTTGAGCATTGCGTCGGTTGATAGTGACGTCAGAAAGGCAAAGCCTTTCTTCGGTCAGGAGCCACCGGAAAAGATGAGACAAAGGATGAAGCTATGAAGTAGATAATGCAGATATTGAATGAAAGTAAAGAATTACGTGTAACGCAAACACCGGAGTGTTGTGCGTACGCGGCTAGGATTAGTAAGATGCCTGACGTTTCGCAAACACTAAAAGTTCAGCGACCCGTGCAGGTTACGAGCGGACTGTACGACCGAGTTAGTAACTATCAACAAGCTCTAGCTAAGAAATTATGCGGCTCGGACCGTGAGGCCGATGTCGATTCAAAGAATCCTCCGCAAAGCTAATACATAACTAGAACAACAAGTAGCCTAGATAATTCGTACGACAAATAGAACAATAGATGGCTATAGTCGCAGAGTCAGTATTGGCTACCGTCTAAAAAGTTCTCTTTTTTCTACCAGCAACCAAGATTTTCTACCTGCGAAAAATAAAGGATTAATATTAAAATCTAATAATATATAACTGAATATTTATTAATATCAGATGTGAGTAATTTTGTTTTTTAAAAAATATAAATGGCGTGTAAGATGTCTGCATATAGTATAACTTCCATTTTGATTAAATCATAAACTAGTGTAAAAATATAGTTGTTCAGATTCTAATTTTTGTGTAGGTAGTGCTAAGGAAATTGGTGCTAAAGCATCAATCAAGCTTAATATCATTTTATTGTAAATCGTCAATTATTATTACTATTAACAGTAAGTATTATTAAGGAATTTCCAAAGTCGGATAGGAGAGTTGGGGAAGGAGTGAACCCATATTCTCGGGAATCAAACCATCCCGAAGGACTCCGGCGCCATCAGCGTCTAATCCTCTTTTAGTAGATCTCAGTCAAGGGAACCAGGAGAGTGGTAGATCAGTGGACACTAGCGCTAGCTGCAGCAGTTTTCTTCGGGCTCCGAAGATAGATGAGTTGCCATCGTTCGACCCAGACAAGGATGTGGGATTGCCATCGACCTTCCTTAAGCGGTTGCTGGATAACTGCAAGCTATACGCAGTAAGCGCAGGAAGAACTTCTGCACATAATTCCACGCATTCTACGGGGAGCAGCAAAAATATGGATAGATAAACACATCCAGCACTTCAGAACCTTTGATGATATCCGTCGTGCTTTCCTGAGGAACTTCCAAAACGAAGCCATCATTCAGCTAAAGCTTACTCGCCTCAGGAACACACGCTATGTCCATGCGTGAATTTTTTGGGACCAAGTGAAGGCGTTCCGAGAGCTAAGTCAATCCATGTCGGAAACGGAAGTGCTTTCCAATGTAAAGATCATGTTACCATTGGGAATCCAAAGACAACTTATTGGAGTTCAATTGGAGGATACTGAGCAGCTGTCAATGATACTCTGGAACAGTGAGGAGCTGGACAGAATAGAGAGCTTCCAAAGAGATAGGAATGCCCAGAACAAACAGAGGGACCACAACCGGCCAAAGGAGAGTACAGCATGTACGCAGGCAGTCGACGGAGGAACCCGTGTATAGAAACTCAGGAAATAGAAGACAGCAGCATCATCCGTATAGAAGAGAGGAGCACGTCCAAGAGGTTACACACTGCGCCGTTTCCACCAAAATCAGAGAAATAGAGGAGACAGGCAAAGAACTCAGGAGAGACAGGTCCAACAGGTGACCACGCATCGAGGGAACAATTCAGAGCGTAGAGGTCACATACGAGGAAATAATCGTGGGTCACGCGGGAGAGGTAGCAGCACACCATATTGCATGAATGCTACCAACGCAGTGGTCCTGCATGCAGAGGAGCAGCCGGAAAACTAAGAATTGACTTTCAACGGTCCAGGTTCGAGTCAAGGGTGAGACGACAGCTTGCTGGAAAAACATACTAAGATATACAATGGCAAGAAAAGAAGAATTGAAGAATAAAGCATTAGCGTGGAAGAGAAAAACTTAGCAGAAAATTGTGAAAGAAACAAGAAAAATGAGTTTATGGCACAATTCATTTGAAAGTATCTGCATCTCTTATCTAAGTCGCTAACTCTAGAAGATAAAAGCAAAGAGTGAGAAAATTAATTACAAAGATGCATAATGCCAGGAAGTGAAAATGTTAAACCAGCAGAAAATGTTACATAAACTTCATTTCAGATACCGGATGTGAGGCAATCAAAGTTACAGAGAAGATTGGAAAAGAATATTGACCAATGTGCGCAACCCAGCATTGAAACCGGCCCAGGAGAAATAATTTTTGTTATGCATGAAGAAGTGCCTATATATAGAACAATCGGTAGAGATGGATTACCGATTCGAGCTCTCTGAAGTGGAGTTTTGCGTATAGAGCAAAGGACTCAACTCACCCCTACCCCTTGGTGATGATAGCTGCGAAAACGCGCCGAACTAAAGAGTAGTGAGCTTCGAGCTGCAAGCAGAAAAGTATTCCACCAAGATGTTAGCAGGTTCCCACAATTGAATGGTCGCGACATGGAACTTTGGCTTTATCATTCAACTCTACTTGGATTTTAAAGTTAATGATATGACGAATCTAAAGAAGAGTCAAGGCCGAAGAATAAAAACAAAAGTGCGAGGAGTGACTTTGCCCTCGCACATGGAGGAGGGAGCTATAAGCCAACGCTTTCTTTCCCGATGGTCCAAGACGCTGAAGAATATATCAAAAAGGAATATTGTTTTGTTACCTAGGGCAGCCAGCACTTTAGAAGAAATAGAAGAAGTGTATCCCGCGCAGATAAAATTAAAGAAGAAACCCAAGGGATAATTAAGAACGATAGCATATTATTTAAGACATGGCTCACAAGCTTGTGTCCAGCAGCTTGAATGGGCCACAATACCTGAGACTTCGATCCAAATAGCAGATCAAAGAACATTCATTTAAAAAAAATAGAGTTAGGACTTTTGTGAACTTATATTTTTTTTTTTTTTTGTATATCGTACAGTAGGGTTAGGATTTCTATGTACTTACACTTTTGTCAAAATTTGAACTTTTATGTTTGTTAAATCATATCTCTCCTTGGACGCAGACGTGCTTCACAATGTTGCAGCACTTGCTACATCTTGGGAAGGGGTATTGTGACAAATACTCGCACACACTTGATTACATAGTCATATATTTAGATTAAAATAAATATTTAAATTCAATTAATTTTGAAATTCAAGAAATATATTTTATTTTGTTTCATTTCTTCTGCAAAGCGAGTCCTTTATTTTTACAGGTAGAATATTTTGTTTGCTGATAAAAAAACGAGAACTTTTAAGACGGCAGCCGCTCAAAAGACCACCCACCATAGCACCTCTCGGCTCATCGCTAATGGACTGCCATTCTTAGTGAAGCTAGAACTTCTCAGGACATAAGAATAGGGATCTTGTGAATCTCACGCAGCAGACAAGCAGGATCCAAAAATTTTTATCTTGCATCTTCGCAAGTGCATATTAAGTTCATCAAAAGCATGTAGTAGCAAGAAACGACACTAGAAAGACAAGTCAAGCCATTAACAGATTTTTTTAAAAATAGTGTCACGGACCCACGACAGCAAATCAGAATCAAAAATTCAAAGTTGAAAAAAAGAAAAAAGTAGCGTCTGTATTTTTTTAGAAAACTTTGGAAAACGCCTCACCAGAGGACGTGAGCACTCCAAGATCGTCTTTCGTACCGAGAACATCTATAGTATTCCAAATTATACTCGGGAATAAACATATTTTTTTGAGTGTTTACTACGATAATCATGCCAGGCTAACACCGTATTAGCTGTCGGCTCAGTGCCCGCACTTTCTCCATTACTACAGCCCGCTATCGATTTTCTTGCAAATATTTTATACGTTATTACGATCATCTGATTATTATTATTTAATTGTGACGCTTCATATTGTTATTTGAACTAAGTGATTTTGGTGACTGTGAGCTGCTTGCATCTGAAAATTTTGGCACTATGCAATAAGTGAAAAAGGAATAGGCATAAGGGTGTGGTGCTGACGCGCTTAATAAAAAACTGTTATTTTAGTGAAGTTTTACGTGCAAATGGATAAATACTTAGAAGTTCACGTATCGCCGCATTCCAGCACCATGGAAACAGAGAGGGACATAGACACGAGTACGAAGCCCGTCAATCGAGACAGATGTCCTACCATAAGAATAGATAGACGGTCCAGGCAGGCTAGGACTTCTCCGGGATTTGAACCCAGGAAACTGAGCGGGAGACGCTACCGCAAGACGTGGAAATGGACACTAGGAACCACTGTGGTACTCAGGAAACTAAAGTGCAGGTTTCATATAAAGTGTGGATATATATAAGCGGAGGAGGAAAATATTCATAAGGTAGGATGAACAGTTTTAATATTTTCTTTATTGAGGAAACACAGAGGCCAATATTTCCGGAATTCGTGATTTTCTCCGTAATTACATTTTCTCTAAAAATTTCGGGACATTGCTTATCTATACGGAACTATCCGTACATTTTACGAACATTATATTTTTTAAAATATAGAGAAGTAACCTAATGTCTTGATTGCATTTCTAAAATTAATTTATTGGTTTAGGAATTATTAATTTAATTCTTGAATTATTACAATAAATTTTCGATTGTTTTAGTGTTGAAATGCGCATTCGTTAAATTAATATTTAATCGTGCACTTATTTGAAATTGTCATTTGTAAATATTAAAATTCTGGAAGGTGTCATTACAGTCATTAATATGTAACTGAATATTTATTAATATCAAGTGTGAGTAATTTTTTCATTTAAATATAAATTGCGTGCAAGATGTCTGCATATAGTATAACTTCCATTTTGATAAAATCATAAAGTAGTGTAAAAATATAGTTGTTCAGATTCTAATTTTTGTGTAGGTTAGAGTAGGAGTATTAGAGTAGGAAATTTGGTGCTAAAGCATCAATCAAGCTTAATATCATTTTATTGAAAATCGTCAATTATTATTACTATTAACAGTAAGTATTATTAAGGAATTTCCAAAGTCGTGCTATTTCAAGCAAGTTGTAGACAAATAAGTAATGCAATGCAATCTTTAAGTTTAACGTCCCACGGTTATGCCGGTTAGGCTAAAGGAGACGGTGATAATGAGAAATGAGTGAAATGGTGGAATGAAGAAAGTGGGAGGAAACGGGAGAACCCCGAGAAAACCCACGAGCACGATGTTTGTCCACCACAAAGTTCACACGGCGCGAGCTGGGATCGAACCAGGGACCCCAAGCACCGGAGGTGAACGCTCTACCACTGAGCCACCGCGCCCCCCTAGACAAATAAATGTATATCTTATTATCACGTAATATCTTAAGAATTCCGTAAATAATGTAAAGAAGTTAAGTCACTCGAGTAAAATTGTTTTCAGAGGTACCTATGTGAGCAACGAGCGTAGATGGGGTCCATAGCTATAGAGAAAGATTTTTTTTTTTTTTTTTTTTTTTTGCAAAACAAGGAATCATTGAGATAAGCAAAAGTGTCGAGAGTATTTTTTAAAATCAATTGGCTAATAATAATACTTTATTGTTTATACATTATATTTGAGTATAATATCTGTGTGTAGTTAATTTTTGTGTGTGATAATTTTTATTTCATTGCATTGTTTTTCTATTTATATAGTATGTGTATAAAGCTGTGTATTGATTGTGTAAAGGAAGTCATAAATCTTTTCATATTAAAGATAGCATACACTCACAAGAGTTAATTAGAGACAAGTGCACTAATTTTTCGCAAAACATTCTATCGCTTCTTACTTAATGTATCTCTTACAGAAGTCTTTCAAGCATATATATATATATATATATATATATATATATATATATATATATATATATATATATATATATATATATATATATATATATATATATATATTATTTCTTTCATTCATCAAGCCGATTATTGAACTTATTTCCTTTTTGTTTCTTGTCGAAAAAGGTGTTAATTATAAGTAATTTATAGAATAAGTGTTCATGTCTAGGGGAAAACAAGCAATCATATAACAAGTTAGGTTGCTAATCAATATTTGGTTTGACAGAAATTTTCTTCTGTAAAACTACGTTAACCGTAATTATAAAGTTTGGAATGGTAAATTCAATAAGCAGTATAAAATTATTGCTATTTGTTCTGTAAAATTGAATAACTTAAACATTGCGTTCTTCAGCTAAAAATGCGTTAAGAGTAATCACATTTTGTCACAACAGTCGAAAATCTGATTCATTCTCAGCAAATTTGATTCTTTCATTTCATCGCTTTCACATGTAATTTGAATTACCTCTCTTCTTTATTTTTGTAGAAAATAATCTTATTTCTCGTTAAATTTATTAAAAGTCTATTTAATGTTTGGACAAAAGCATTTCTGTGATTATCATTTCCAAAATTTAGGCATAAGAAAGGCTTCAGTCCTATGCCTTACTGCCTTCATTTACTCTTGCCACGGAGCGTTGAAACTCGTTTCCAAAATTATAAAGTATCCAGTTGACGAAGTGGGAATAAGCCACTTGGCAGAGGCTTTGGAAATTTGGAAAGGCATTTACGATGGAAAAACCCCAGTTTTAAAAGAGTCACAAAAACAATGGGATCAAATTATTCTAAATGAGGTAATCGAACACGAAATAGTCGCTGAAAACAATATTGAAAGTGCACGCATCAAAGCTTTAAGAGAGAAGGAATCAGGAGCATGGCTACAGTCAACCCCATCTATAAACATAGGAACATTCTTGGATGACAACTTTTTCAAAATCTGCATAGGTTTGCGCTTAGGCCTGAATATCTGCCATGAATTTATTAGAATCTGCAACAACAAGATGGACAAGAAAGGCCTTCATGCTTTGAGCTTCAACAAAAGTGGAGGAAGATTTGCACGTCATAGCGAATTAAACAACATAATCAAAAGAACTTTTGCAAGCATCGACTTTCTGAGTAAATTAGAACCCCCAGGAATGTTCAGGAACGATGGTAAACGGCCAGACGGAATAACATTAATTCCGTGGAAAAAGGTCTAAGTTTAGTCTTGGATGTCACATGTGTGGATACGTTTGCTCCATCTTATCTACAATCCACAAGTATAAAAGCAGGCAGTGCAGCGGAAGCGGCTTGTTCACGCACTCAAAATACTCTAAGCTTAAGGAAGACCATTATTTTATAGCCTTTGCTACCGAAACAACAGGTGTCTTCATCAAAGAAGCAATTGATTTTTTGAAGAAACTAAGAGCAAGTCTGACAGCATAAACAGGAGACCAGAGAAGCTATCAATTTTTACTGCGACGTATAAGCATAGCCATACAAAAAGGCAATGCTGTCAGTATTTTGAGTTCCTTCCCTTCTTCCCATAAACTTGAAGAATTTTTTTACTTTAACCTGGCATAAGGAGAACACGCGTCAAATTAGATTAATAATTATTGTAAAAACTGGAATCGACTTGAAAACGTTACATGTGTTCTGATTATAATTTTAATACATGATGTACAATTCAAAATTATAAAATAAATCCAGTAACTTTAATAAAAATAATTACCTGTACTTGCATACCTAAAAGAAGTTACGTGAAATTGCTCTGTACTTTAAAGTCAAATTATGGTTACATCAGAAATCTTTTATTTTTTAAATTAACTCATTTCTTTTTAACTTTCAATTTTATTTACCTTGTTTTTTTTTTTTAATTAATTTCTGCCTTATCCAAACATTTTGATATTAAGAGTGATAGTCAATGTAGCCAACTTGAAGAAAAACTCCAATAGCGAGAAATCTTTCTTCCAGCATTGCAGCTTGTGAGATTCAACCTTATTATATTTGGATACGCTTTATCATTTACTACGCACCTGTTTTCCTAGCACCTTGCAGACACCGTTATGGGGAAAAGAGGATCTACTAAATTTAACTCTTCGTTCCTTTTAAATGCCGGTGTTTATTTTAATTCAGAATTATTTAAAACCCGTACTTTAACCTTGGAGAACTGAAGTTCGAGCCCTGTGGAGTCAACACCATTCCCCTTTAAGTGGAATGCCAGAAATCCTTTTTTCTTATGCAGTATTAGAGTAATCCGTGATTGCATAAGTTATTCTACTTAATATTAAGTATGCAAATCAAAGTTAAGGAATTGAATTCCAAAATCAGTACGTTTCAAATTTCTCTCTTTGGAAATTTGACGCCCGAACACGTAACACTTGCTTATTCGTAATCTCACGTCGTAATGCTACTTGGCGATCCGAACCAGAGACTTTTCAAAATTCTATTTACACTAAATTATATTTTCTAAATTTGGCGCAACCGGACTCGAACCCAATCAACCCCTTCATGTTACAACAGTGTTGACAGCACATATCCAAAGCAGGAAAAATATGTTTATTGCACTTGTATGGTGGCGAACAACAACAAACATTGGACGATCTACGGTACTACAGGTACAGTCAGCGACAGTAATAAGTGGAGGTTGGATACATAAGAGATGATAGCTTTTTCCAGTAGCAGAATAGTTTCACTCTATGTCTGATAGTTGGACAACCAACATGAAAGCAAATACGTGCCCGAAAACATGACATGCCAGGATATTCCTCCACTTGGAGGAAAAAGTATTACTATCTGAGAGCATCATTTAGAGAAACAACCACGAGATAAATCTGCAGAAATTCCATTCACATTAAGTTCAAAGAGATAGGAATTAATGCAAAGAAAACGAAAAGAATAATACGCTTCATGCAGAAACCGAAAAAGTACGGAAACAGAATGAGAAACAAAATGAGAAAAGAAGGAAAGAAGGAAAGGAAAGAGCAAAAGACATGGGAATAAATTAAATTTTAACACTTAAGGATAAACAGTGTCCGTCTTTCCCCCTACCCCCATCTTGCGTTCTCTCCCTTCATAGGATAAATCTCTTTCAGTATCAAACGCGAACATCATTTACAGTGTTTAATTCCTTGAAAAAAATTTAACTCAGTGTAGGCCGAGACTCGAACCCCAGACCCTTAGAATGACAGTCTCACGTGGTTTCCACTTACCTACACCGGCTCTATCTACTGCGTTTATAAATCAGGTATTACCCGCGCCGTTATCAAACGTGTTAAATAAGCCATTGTCGGTGAGTCACCCCAGTTCCATTTGAAGTTTAAATTTTATTTACCTCACTTAGCCATCTATGGGTAGCATTCCCCTTGCTTTCATAAAAAGCATTTGTTCTGTAGATTAAAATCAGGAATGAATTAATCTGTACTCTTGGGAGCTTACTGGTGCACCAAGATATCTATCTATCTATCTATCTATCTATCTATATCTATATATCTATATCTATATCTATCTATCTATATATATATATATATATATATATATATATATATATGTCGAATTGATTGAGCATTAAAAGAGAGATTTCGTAAATTTACGGAACGCGTGTTAACACAACAGTAAGAACTTTCGTAGCGTTGTTACGTAACACACGCAGTGTAAATAAAGTTTCGAAACCAGAAGTCGGAAGATATGCCGTGGGTAAGGCGGTAAGACGTCTGCTTGCTGGGTGGGGAAGTCCAGGTTCAAAACTGGGCTGGTACGTTTTCTTCTGTTCCGTTGAAAATACATTTCTATATTTTTGCGTTTGAAATTGCTTTCTTTCATTTTTTGTAGATTATCTTAATCTAGTGAAGGCCAAGTAAGATCCGATTACATATATGTCTGCTTTATCTGTGTGTACAGTCCAGATATTGAGAGGGCCAATTGGGTCAAGATCTGAGAGTAGGTCACAGGGTAGTGGGTCAGCAGGAGGTGACTCACTGTGACACACCACCCACCGTGACCTCTCTGACTCATGCTGACCCTACGTTTTAAATTTTAAGGTTTCCCTCTTTATTCGGCCTCCCTCTTTCAAGGTCTCCCTCCTTATTATTAAATTCAATGTATAGATAATTATTGAGTTGAGTTGATTTTGAGTTTAGCGTCCTTTTTAGCAGCGAGGCTATATGAGACTGGACCCACTGATTAACATGGAATCCGAAACACATGAGCTCCCGTTGGAATCAAACCAGGGTCTCCCACGCCACAGGTATATAATTGTGTCTTATATAACCGTTAATATTCTTGCTATAAAGTATCAAATAACTAAACATTTCATGTAAATAAATGAGAAACCTAAAATATTGCAGATTACTGCAGTTGCGATTTAATTTAATTTTAAGCATTATACATCCATATGGATTGTTGAATTTGCTTTATAAAGATGCAGATTATGAATTATAGTAATTTTTTTCAATGAAATGAAATTAAATTAACTCTGACGTCCCATGCTTATGTCAGCTAGGTAAAGGAGACAGTGATGATGAGAAATGAATGAAAATTGTGCAACGATGTAGGTAGGAGGAAACAGGAGAATCCTGAAGAAAAGAACGCACACGGTGTTTCTTCACCACAAATCTGACTTTGTGCAAGCTGGGATCGAACCAAAGACCCCATGCAAAAGAGGTGAACGCTCTACCACTGCGCCACCGCGGCCCTATGAAAAATACAACCATATTTATTCTCTCTCTCACTCTCTCTCTCTCTCCATATATATAGGTATCAGAAGCATGAATAGTTTTCATTTTAGGGGGCGCGGTGGCTCAGTGGTAGAGCGTTCACCTCCGGTGCTTGGGGTACCTGGTTCGATCCCAGCTCGCGCCGTTTGGACTTTGTGGTGGACAAACGCCGTGTAGTGGGTTTTCTCGTTGTTCTCCTGTTTCCTCCCACTTTCTGCATTCCACCATTTCATTCATTTCTCATCACCACCTTTCTCCTTTAGCCTAACCGGCATAACTGTGGAACGTAAACCTTAAAAATTTCCATTTAAAACCATTACCCTTACACTTTTCTTATATGGAGAGAAGTGCTGAAACCAGAAATCGTTAATTTGAAGCACTTACAGTATAAATAGAAGGTTAAGGTAAGGAGTAGAACCTATCCTTGGGACATTAAATCGATCGAAAGAAAACTCCTCGACATCTTTTACAGTTGATGCTCTGTGAAAATCTGAAACCAGATGTATTAGTCAATTCAACCACTCCTACTTTTGATATGGTGCTGCAAGCTGTGATGATATATATACAATTGAGAGGTTGTATCCATTGCAAATACCGTTTGTCACTATCTATTACCATTTCTGTTTACCATTAGTGATAACTTTTGAATCCAGAAATGTTTAATTTGAACGTGTTTTGGATTGAACATACACTTAATGGACTTGAAGGAAAGTATTCTTATAAAGCTAAACCAATTGAAAAAAATGCATCTCGTATCTCCTACCATGTTTGCTCTATAGAAATAAGTATTACAACCGGAAGTAATAGTAACTTTGAATCACTTTCGGTTTAGTAGTGTGTTGTGGATTGTCATTTTATGTTATCTTAAGACACTGAATTGTTTGTGAATATATATGCTTCTTTTTTTCTGCTATCATTTGCTTTTAATGTCGATAAAAGTTGAAATCGAAAATGGCAAGTTTTAACCACTTCCGCTTTAACTAGAGCTTTAACGGAAAATGTGGAATCCATTAATCAGACGCTGTGGTTGTTCAGGTAAAACCATTTTAAGTCTTTCTATTTTCTCGGGATAATAATGCATAGGCATAGGTCACTTCTACTGTATATCGACTTCGCGGATTAAAGGAAACTTGTAGCTTCACGAAAGGCATTTGTTGGTACTTCAAGGTCAACACAAGAACAAAAAACTAATACTAGGTGTGCCTTTACAAGTGACTCTACTATGATAAAAACAGAATGCTGCCTACGTTTAACATATTATGCCTTCGGGGGTTAGTAAAACGCCTAACTGTGGAAATCGCTGCACACAACAGGTCTTAGGAACACTCACAAATACGTAAAATTGAAAGAACCGAAAATAGTGCATTTTTGAACTGAGCATACAATTCACACTTCATGCAAAGTTCCAATATGGGAAATCAGTCAATATCTTCAGTTGAAATTACTGAAAAAGACAGAAACTGGCTATTTAAAACTCCAAGTGAAAATCTGCGCTTGGAGCGATTCTATTAGCTATATCACAACGCATTTTCGTGAGTTGCCTCTGTGGTCAAGCGTGCTTAATAGTGCTGTTAAAGTTCTAGAACCGGAGGGCGGCGGTTCGAGCCTGAGTACAGTAAAATTCTTCTTTCAAAATAGGGGTGGCTTTTTTTAAAATATATATATAAAGTTGTATTTTGAAGTGATTGTAAAACAAATTCAGATGAACTTTCACATTTCCAAGCTCACTCGTATATATTCGCCATGTCCCAAATTTCACAGAAATAAATCCCTACGTTAAGCGGGTTTGCATATCCAGACTCCTAAGTATGAAAACATTTACGCTCACTCCAACCGCAATCATTTCATGAATTCAACCTGATTTTCGTATGTTATTAGGACGTAAAATTGAACGTGATTTATTCTACAAACACTTTTATATATTGCAAGAGATGTGACATCCAAATATTCACTGAGAACTCATAGTCGAATCTCGATAAACAAAAGCGAGTATGGAACAGTAAACTGCTTTCAAAAAAGTTAAAAGAAAGCCTGCAATGGTCGAGTGGTTTAGGTCGATACTATCAATCATATGTTTGTGTGTTAAAACCCGAAAATAAGTTTTTCTAAGTGTCTTTCTATTTCCATTTGGAGGCGAAAAGCATTTCTTTGAGTAACTCATTGGAAACTTCTTTTGTTTCAAATTCGGCTAAGACGGAACAATATATCAATTGCAAAACTAAAATCCATAGCTGAAAACAAAATATAAAGTATGTTTCCCATTATTATCCTCTGATTTGTAACGAAAAACTAATTATAAACAGTGGTGATTTGAGAAAATTATCATCGGTGGAATTTTTAATAGGGGTGGTGGGTTTACTCACTGGTAATCCACATTAAGCATGATCCAAAGTATGGTACCGAAGGCAGAAATTTGTTAGCTTGAGAAGGGTCTCAAATTCTTCCTCAGATCACTTCCTGAAATTATCACTGTTTAAAAGCTTTTCGTAACAATATATAATATTACAATTCATTCTCGTTCTACATTTTGAAATAGTAGTATCATAACTTATACAGAATTATAATAAAAACATAAAAAATATAATACTAATCACGTAAAAGTTATCCTGTAAGTTACAATTTTGTGTTTGATTAAAACTCTTTTTTTCGCATTGCACTTGAAAGTAACTCATCTCTATATAATCCTGACCTGAAAGCCATGCTCAACTCCAATTAATTAACCAATATTTATAAGAATATTTTTTTACTTTACTATTTTCACTATTCCATATTATATACACTTCCAAAATAAAACTCTCGAAAGCGTATATTAGACGAGTGCAGACTCACAAATAAATTATCATTTATCATACATATTGGTTTTTATTCGAAATTCTATTTAATCGAATCCGACAGGAATACAGACAGAAACATCGAGGACTCGTAAAAAGAGAGAAAAAATGCGTTGGACTCTCCGGGCACTCGAACTAAGCTCGCAAGGTGTTTTACAAAAAGGACTGCTTTAGACCATTTGGCCATGGTAGCAACTAGTGATTGTAGCAAAGACTTCGAGTAGCATGTTTCTTACAGAATAACATTACCTTCTATTGGCTAAAATTTAAGCCTAATTTACTTTGATGTAATAAGTCTATTGATTTGTTTTATGAACACGTTATTGATTACTTTGACGAATGATGTATGTTGTTGATATAGATTCTATTGCACGTTCTTTCATAAATAGTATAGAAAGTATCAAGGCTATGTACTAACTTTCATGAAAGTTGACTGGTGCATGCGCAGTACAGAGAGAAGGCGAAGAAGGAAATGCTAACAGATTGTTAGAATGTTTCGCTCGCAAGCAGTAGATCTCAACTTGGAGGCGCGCTTCCTCCTTCTGGGAAGGCGTGAAGGGTTTACGAAGTCCCTTCGTTTCGTTATATCTCTTGAATGATTATATACAATATCCAGCCACATCTTCCACACATTTGGAAGTGATAAATCGTAGTATAAATTAACCGTCCTTCACACACGGTGCTTGTTGATTTTCCAAGATGAAAAACTGAAATATTCTTTATCTCAATAGAATACAAAACTTTCAATGAAAAGGCATGCAACACCTTAATCCCATGACTCTTCGGTACGTCACTGCCTGAACTATAACTTTCAAGTTAGAATAGAATAATATAGACATGTGACCTACTAAATATATTTTTGGTTCACTATACGTTTTCAGAAATATCCACTATTACAATGTCAATAAATGTTAAATAATTTATTGTAAATCTTTGTACTTTCATTTTTCCTCCTTCTTCCCAACTAAGGTTAAAAAATGTAATAATCAGAGGTTAAGAATTCGAAATATTACGTATATTTTAGCGTATTACGAAATTATATTTAATCGATTCCGACAGGAACACAAATAGAAACATCAAGAAGAGGTAAAACGAAAATTATAGTCTGGTGAGAGTCGAACTACCCTTGAGTGGGGCCTCGAAAATCTACAGTCGAATGTCTTAATCCACTTCCTTTTATCTACTTATTACTAGTTACCACTTAATTTTATTCACTTTTTACTTGTTCAATTTGCTTTACCAGTAACCTAAAACGACAGGGACATGAGCACAGAAACATCGAGGGAAGTTAAAATTTCAAAGGCTCTCCCACTGGAATCGAACCCGGGAGCCCGTACACCAAAGTGGCAAGTGCAAGCCACTAGATCAGCGGGGAGGGCATTCACTCGATTATTGTAAGCAGTTACGATTGTAGTAAGCGTGTTTCATGTTACACCTTTCATTACAGTATGACATTTACTTTGTATTACCTGAAGTTTAAACCTATTTTGGCCTGGTGCAATATGTCTATTGAAATTGTTTTGTGTTAACTGTATTCTTTACTTTGACGAATGATGTATATTGTTTATATAGGCTCTATTACGTATTAGTTCATAAATATTAAGCAATTACACTGGGTAACAAATTTTGACAAACTTTATGTTTATCTGATTTTTTTTGTTTTTTAAACATCGTTGGGTGGTACTAATAACGTGCATAACGTTAGTTTTCCCGAAATGTCAAAAATCGCCTTAAAATTCGTCTTTAACCCTTAGAAATCGGGTAATTTGTCGATTTTTTCCTCCATATTTCGTTAAAGCGTAATAACTAAGAAACCATTTGCTCTAACACAACTGGTTATGCCTTGCTTTTTAAGCAAAGGAACAGACTTTTAAACTGTGTAAGTTTATTTGCAATATTACATGCGAAAGAAAATTTATTCAACAAATTTTGAGAAAATTCTTAATTTTTCCTCATAATTAAGTATTTTTTTATTTCTGGAGTTGGCAACACTGTTTGTATAGTTAGTCAAATTATATCAGATATTTTTTTGATCAGAAATTGATTCTGTAAGTTTTAAATTGGTATTCACGAGACAACACAAAATGTTGCAGACAAAATTAGAAATTTGGTTATGAAATCAACTGGAACTTGACAAAGATAAATGAAAAGAGTCATTTTTCATTTCCGTCTAATAGTTCCTAACCTCTATTTTCAACTAAAATATATTACATTTCTAATGCTTTTCGTACGCAGAAGTAAATATTAAATGGCTAGTCTATAAAGCCGCAGTTTTGGTCCGGTTTTGATTTTTATCGAGAAATTTAGAGCTAATTATTATCTTACAATATGGTTCACTGAAGAAATTATGCAGAATTAACTTAGTCACTATGGAGTACGAATACTACTCCAGTCACTACTTAGTCACTATGGCATACAAAATAATAAAAAAGCTTAGCAAAAATATATCCACTTTCACTCCAAGCACATAATTCAGAACATTTTAAAAATGAGCACGATTGCTTTTTCGCTTGTGCGAAGCTGATTTGTCATCAGAAATCAATGTCCAAATGTAATCTCCCATCATCGCAGTGTCCCAGCGTCCTTGGTATCTTCTTTCCATTTGTTCAATGTCTTGATAAAAGCGTTCACCATGTTCTTCACTCACATCTGTTAAATTTGGACGGAAAAAATCAAGATGGGAAAACAAAAAAATGCAATTTCAACGACATTCTACAACCCAAATTGCGATATAGGTCAATCAAAGAGTCTATTAACTCCCTATAATTTTCACTCCTATTTTTACCAAGGAAACCTTGCACCACCGCCCTAAAAGCTTCTCAAGCACTTCTTTCCTCTCGAGTCATTCTATTCTGAAGTTCTTCAGACTGAAGCATCACACGTATCTGTGGGCCAGTAAATATGCCAGCTGTGATTTTAGCGTCAGTTAACTGTGGAAACATTTGTCTTATGTAAGAAAGAGCTGCAGAATATGGATCTAATGCTCTAACAAACTGTTTTACAAGTCCTAATTTTATGTGGAGTGGTGGTAGTAAGGTTTTTTTCCCTTTCAACTAAAGGTTCATGTATGACATTGTGAGTGCCAAGAAGTAAATGTTTCCTTTCTGGCCACACCTTAAGTGTATAATGACTGTCAGTAGCTCTGCTATCCCAAAGGCAAAGAAAACACGAATATTTAGTATAGCCACTCTGCAAACCTAGAAGAAAACCGATCATCTTAAAGTCTCCACAAATATCCCATTTATATTTTTGGTACTCAATCTTTTCCAACAATAATTTCACGTTTTCGTAGTCTTCCTTCATGTGGACTGAGTGTGCAAATGGTACAGAAGGAGGGGCCGCGGTGGCTCAGAGGTAGAGCGTTCACCTCTGGTGCTTGGGGTCCCGGGTTCGAACCCAACCCCCGCCAAGTGAACTTTGTGGTGGACAAACACCGTGTGCGTGGGTTTTCTCGGGGTTCTCCCGTTTCCTCCCACTTTCTTCATTCCACCATTTCATTCATTACTCATCATCACCGTCTCCTTTAGCCTAACCGGCATAACCGTGGGACGTAAAACTTAAAGATTTCATTTCATTTTCATTTCATTTTTTGGTACAGAAGGATTCACATTTCCATTGTGCAGAAGAACTGCCTTCAAACTTCTAGATGAACTGTCTATGAAAAGACGCCACTCCTCTGGTTGATGTGGGAAACCGATAGCTTCAAATTGATCACTAACGTCATGACAATAACACAAACTTCCTTCCATTTTGAAGAATTGTGAAAAAGTCTTATGCCTTTTCCTATATTTTGATATTTTACATGTTGGAAGGAGAAAATTCCACTCATTTAAACGTGAAGCAAGAAGTTCTGCCTTTGATTTGGGAAGATCTAAATCTCGTACCAAGTCATCAAGTTCTTGCTGATTAAGCAAATGTGGTTCCTTTTTCCCGGTTTCATGCGAAAAACTAATATCAAGATCGGAAGATTCCTCTGGATCTCCTTCGGATGACAGTATTTCTGGTGGTTTGGGTACAGGAAGTTCGTCACTGTGTGGAACTGGAGCAATGGATGAAGGTAAACTGGGGTATTCTATTTTTCTCCTATTCTTTTTGTTTTTATAGTGTGTCACGTCAACTGAACAGAAGTAGCAGTCATTGTGGTGATTAGTAGGCTCTCTCCAAATTCGAGGAATGGCAAATGGCATACACTTTCTGGTTCCCCGTAACCAACCTTCTAATGTAGATCGTCAACTACCGCAACACACATGCGGAGCCCAATGTTTGTCTTGATCACCTACGGGCACTCGAAAGTAAGCTTCATATGCAACACAGAACTTTGTTCCAAGCACAATGTTATGTTTAAGTTGTTTGGGGCTTATGTAATATCCACAAACATAACAAAATGAGTCTGATGACATTTTACAACGCCTACTTGTAGACATTTTATCTTCCACACAACACCTAGTGAAATTATATCAATTGCCACTGATATACTATAGTTACCACTATAGTTATTCAACACTGTTTGCAGCTGGCTTTTTTTTTTAGCTAGCCGAGGCTAGCCACCCGCTCGAGGGTTACGCCCTCCACGGGGAAAGAGAAGTGAAGTAAAGGGACAGGTGGAAAGGAATGGGGGATGGGCTAAGAGATATTCAATATTGGCATATAACTTTATTTCTAAATAAATTATATATATATATATATATATATATATATATATATATATATATATATATATATATATATATTAGGACATTACGATCTTTACGATCGTAATCATATGTAGAGGAGAGAAAATTGCACAATGAATTATATACATTAGTGAAAGTACTGTAGTTAGGTTGCATAACAATGAGGGGAAGACTGAGATAGTGATGAGATGAGGTGCAGTTACACGACACAACACATAGGATAGTGTTAATGGACAGATGCCGATTATGCTCCTCGCTTGGAGGCTACTCCAAGCATTAATGATGGACGGTGGGAAGCCCTGTTAGTGACAGAGGAGTTACTGTGCAGAAGATGAGGGTATGATATGCGATGGAGGGTGATCGAGAAGAAATGGTCGGGTGAGTGGAAGATCTGGATGATTTGGTGGTAAGGAATAATGATACAATGTGAAGAGAAGTGAGAGGGGGGAATGAGTGATGGGGTTAGCGATATCAAAATTGGTGTGAGCATTGATGGTATCTACGAGGAGTGGATGATGAGAAGAGAGGCGTTGCTGGAAGTATCGAAGGCGGAGTTTTTCTAAATGGAACCATATGTGGGGAAAAGTCATGCGATCATAGAGCTCTGCAGTAGGACTAGGGAGTTTGATTCTGTTTGCAATTCTAAGAGCGTGACGTTCGAGAATTTTAAGTTTTCGATAATATGAGAGGGGTGCCGAGACCCAAGCAGGATGTCCATAAGTAAGCACCGGCCGAAGAAAGACTTCATAAGTGTTTAACAGTAATTCTGCAGAAAGACCCCAAGTTGTGCAAGTAATACGTTTTAAGAGATGGAGTATATTGCATGCCTTCTTGGTTATGTCCTGAAGATGAGCTTTCCATGTGAGGTGCCTATCTAAGGTGAGTCCTAAGTATTTAACGGTGTTAGAGATTGTAAGACGGGTGTCGTGAACGGTGATCTGAAGTAAGGTTGGATTTCGGTGAATTTTGGAGCGTTTTTTAGGAGGAAGAAAGACTATAGATTGAGTTTTAGCGGCATTGATCTTTAGTCGCCATTTATCGCACCAGAGAACAAACGCGTCTATTGCTGGTTGTAAGGCTTTGTTGATTTGGTGTATAGTGCGGCCAGTTGCGAGCAATGCTGTATCATCAGCGTATTGAAATAAGTGAACATGTTGAGGGAGTGGAGGCATGTCGGCTACATAAAGTAAATATAATAAAGGTGATAGTGAAGATCCTTGAGGAACACCTGAGTGCAGGAAGATGGGATAAGAGGACTGTTGGTTTATGTAAACATAAGCAAGGCGGCCGAACAAGAAATTGCAAATAAAACGGATATAAGCGATGGGAAGGCGAAAGTTGAGCAGTTTTGAAAGCAGACCCTGATGCCATACTTTATCAAATGCCTTCTCTAAATCAAAGAGTACCAGGCAAGATGGCTTAGCGGTATTATACTGATTATGGATGTAGTTGAGAAGACGCAGAAGCTGATCGTTGATGCTGAACTGTGGATGAAAGCCTGCTTGATGGTGTGGTAAGAGATGGTAATGAGAAAGATGAACATGAAGGCGTTGGACAAGGATTTTCTCGAGGATTTTTGTAAAGACTGGAGTGAGTTGTATCGGCCGGTAGGATGAAACGTTATCAGGAGGTTTATTGGGTTTAAGAAACATGAGAACTTTGGATGTTTTCCAGTGAGCGGGTACATAGCCGGTGCGGAGGATAAAGGTGTAAATGAGGGCAAGAAGAGTGAGCAGAAGTGGTGGACTTTCTTTAACATGTCGATAGGAAATGTTGTCAATTCCAGGAGCGGTATTGCGTTTATGATTGATGACATGAGTGATTTCTGTGATAGTGATGGGGGCAGTGAGTGCTTTATGAGTGGGTAGGTTGTGTGCCTCGTTGGGTTGAAGATGCGGTGAATTGAATTTAAAATGGTCTACAGGATGATGATGAAAATGCCGGGCGGATGGTAGAGGTGTGAAGATCTCCTGCAAGTAGGAAGCAAAAGCGTTAGCCTTTTCGAGGTCTGTGTGTAATGCCTGATCGAGACTTAGAATAGGATATGAGGTTTTAGTAAATTTACCAGCTAATGCGTTGAAACGTTTCCAATATTGCGAAGGGTGCGATGTGGTAGAAAGGGTATTGCAGGTTTTAATCCACTGTCGTAATTTGTATGCTCGAAGGTAATTACATACTGTGCGATGGAGGACTCTATGATGCTGAAGAGTTTCACGGTTGCCAGTGCGAATGTATTCCTTATAAAACTGACGGGAACGTTTAATCAGAGGAAGGTAGTGAGGAGGGAGTTTAGGACGATGAGGTGAATATGTGGTATGAGGGATGAACTGCTCGGATGCAAGTTGTATATGAGTGGTGATAGAGGCGAGAGTGGAGTATAATTCATTTTCAGTAGAAGGGGGAGCGATTACTGAAAGAGCATTGGTTAAGTAGGTTCGGTAGTTCGACCAGTCCGCTTTATCATAGCGAGGGATTAGTCGAGGAGGCGGCGGGTCTGAGATAAGAGGAGTGGAAACTTTGAGAGTGAGTTTAATGGGCACATGGTCACTACCGAGAGGATCGAGGATGTCAATGATGATGCGGTGGGAAAGTGATGAAGATGTGATAGTTATGTCAGGGGTAGTGTTAGATTCGGGACGGGTTGGTTTTGGAAGTGGATGGATGATGCCTGTAGTAGAAGTAGTATGCAGCTGGCTATCCAAGTGGGATCATATAGAAATTTACTGACTTTACTTAAGTAAAAGTTAATATCTTTTGTAAAAGTACGGGGAAAAAATAAGAAATTATATTTTCCTAGACAGTTATTTTCATTCAAAATAAATGCTGTATTCAAATTTTGTAATCATAGAATGCATATGTTACGAAACGGAACTTTCAAATTAATCCACAAGAGTTTGTTCTGTGTTGCCATTTATGGACAGCCGAAGTAAAGGTTGAAATTCTTCCTCTAAAATGACGTTCTTGAACAAAGACGATTTTGCAAAATTCCTTCCAAACAATCGACATTTGAGGAAAACTAATACCAGATTCGTAATCAGCACGTCAAAATCATTCGGTAAATGTAAAAACATTAACATAAACAATTTCTTGTTGAGCAGTGTTATCAGGATTATTTATGAGCTTTCATAAAAATTCACTGGTGCATGTGCAGTAGAAACTGAAAGATACACTTTACCGACATTATTCATACAAGTCAGAATTCAAATTTCTAACAGGTTGTCAAAATGCCTCGCTCTAAGGGCTGTGGAGAACTGTCTGTTGCTCTGCGAGGAAAAATCATAGACCTAGCAACAGTGAGATAAACTCTGCCTCACATCGCTAGGAATCTGGGCTGTGACAAGAAAACAGCCAAGAAATGGATTCAGAGACATAAAGAAGGTGGTGAATGGTTCAGGTCTCGGTCAAGAAGTGAAAGGCCTAAAGCGACAACTGCAGCTGAAGAGCAAACGTTAGTTACAGAAGCAATCAACAAACCTCTACGCTACGCGTCGTTCCTTTTTGACAAAGCCATGGAATATAATTGTTCTCACGAAACAATAAGAAGATTATTGGGGGCTGATCTCCACTGTTCAAGACCCGCTAGGAAGACTCTTCTGACTGAAACGCAAAAGACCAGACGAATGGAATGGGCACAGGAGAACACAACCCAACCTCTGTCATATTGAGACTTAGTCGTCTGGACCGACGAGAAAGTTTTCAAGTCTAACCAGCAAAGCAGAGTTATATTGTATAGACCACGCGAAACCAGGGATGCTGAACAAAATAGCAGTACTTCTTGTTCAAAACGAATATTAGTACACGTTTGTGGATACATGATGGCTGCTGGTCTGTAGATTTGGTTGGAGTGCCCGAGAGAATGAACAGCACTGTTTACGTTAATATCTTCGAAAATACATTGTTACCGTCCTTAGAAAGAAACTTCCCCGAACAGGAAGAATATATATTTATGCATGACAACAGTGTTGTTTTCACTTCCCGGCAAACACGAGAGTGATTAAGTGAACATCCGTAGTTAATTTGTATGGAGTGGACCCCTCTATCCCCAGACTTGAACCCAATTGAACATTTGTGGGCCTAGATGGTGCAAGAATGGAAAGAGAGAAGTGACGACAGAGGCAAAACGTTTCTTCAAAATCAAGTTACGGAACTGTAGCAACACTTATCTGACACACCGTCATATTGCTCGAGACTTGTATCTAGTATTCCCTCCAGTCTTCAAGAAGTTATTGACTCTGGAGGTGACTACATGAAGTACTAGTGTGTTATTTTTGTGTAAATATTTATTTTTCATTTATTTGTTATATTTTTTTTGTTTGTTTACTTATTAGTTCGTTAAAACGTAAAGGAAGAGTAGTATATCTTCAATAAGTATTTGTGAATTTACTTTGAACGTTTTTAAGAACACATTTATGTCTTTTTTTACTCCTATATCATGCCCAATATTACTTTCATTTCAGTTTATTAATTACTTTATTTCACATCTTGGACAAAAGTATTCTTGTCTTTTTAATGATGTTTTCCCTTTTGGTTGTTTAATTTCTAGATACAAGTATTATCTTAATTCGAATGAATAAAGCTCATTTTGTTTATTGTCACTTCTTTAATAGCTGAGTTCGAATTCAAGAACAATGTAGTGTAATTTACATTCTTTATTCTTCGTATAGTATAGTACTGCCAATACTAAGTATCATTTTTCATGAGTCCAGTTGATTAGTGAGAACTTGGACAAACTTTAAACTGATAATTCTTTACGCAATAACAACAGTAAAATACATTTAAGCTGTTCCTTATACTTCACAGCAATGAAACCAGTTTTCTATTGGTTAAAAAATAAAGCAACCAGAAGTTTCCTAAGAAGACCTATCCTTCCATACAAAACATAGGCCTAAAGTAAAGTGAGGTTATACATTACTAAAATATATTAATATTTCGAATTATTAACCTCCTCTTGTTACACCTTTCAGGCTTAGTTGAGAAAAAAGAGGGAAAATGAAAGTACAAAGATTTACAATAAATCACTTAACATTTACTGACATTGTAATAGTGGATATTTCTGAAAACGTATAATGATCCAAAAATATATTTAGTAGGTTACATGTCTATATTATTCGATTCTAACATGAAAGTTACAGTTCAGGCAGTGTCGTATCGAAGAGTCATGAGTTTGAGGGGTTGTAATCCTTCCCATTGTATATTCTATTGAAATAAAAATTATTTCAGTTTTTAATCTTGGAAAATCAACAAGCACCGTGTGCGGAGGACGATTAATTTATACTACGATTTATCACTTCCAAATGTGTAGAAGATGTCGCTGGATATTGTGTATAATCATTCAAGAGATATAAGAGAACGAAGGGACTTCGTAAACTCTTCACGCCTCCCCAGAAGGAGGAAGCGCGCCTCCCGGTTGAGAACTACTGCTTGCGAGCGAAACATTCTAACAGTCTGTTAGCATTTCCTTCTTCGCCTTCTCTGTTTACTGCGCATACACCAGTCAATTTTCATGAAAGATAATAAATAGCCTTGATACTTTCTATAGTATTTATGAAAGAACGTGTAATAGAATCTATATCAACAACATACATCATTCGTCAAAGTAATCAATAACGTGTTCATAAAACAAATTAATAGACATATTACATCAAAGTAAATTAGGCTTAAATTTTAGCCAATAGAAGGTAATGTTATTCTGTAAGAAGAACTGCTACTCGAAGCCTTTGCTACAATCACTAGTTGCTACATGGCCAAGTGAGTCGTGTTGTAGCAGTGGTGGCGAGCAGACCTGCGGAATGCGCTGTTGCTTGTTTATACGGCATACCTTCATACTTCAAGTTAGAATTCTTCTGATCGTCTAAATGTTAGTGAAACGAGTTAATACTTTGCGTGTAAACTTTAGTAATGTGCCTACTCGCCCAATTACTTATAGGATATATGAATTCATATTTGATAATTTCAAGTTAAGCAATGACCAAGTTGTGAGTAATGAATTAGACAATTATCGACGTTGTGTGTTCGTTAAATTAATATCCCAGCTTTTGTGCGAACAGATAATTCGAGATACTAGTACTGGATTACAATATACTGATTAAAATGGAGTGTATGAAGTGAGTGTGGAAGTTGCAGATAAGCCTGTTACTTTAGTTAAATTATCTTTAGTGCCAAGTGAATTGGACGATGAAGAAATACTAAAAGTGTTGACACCATATGGTAGTGTCAAAAATATCAAGGACGAGTTTTATGATAGTAGTCATCGATACCGAGTGCGTACTGGGCGGAAACTGGTGTACATACACTTAGATAAGGCAATTCCATCGTCTATTGAAATCCAAGGTCAACGATACTTAGTATCTTATTTTGGTCAGGAACGTACCTGTTTTGCTTGTAATAGCCCTAAACATCGATATGACCAATGTGATAGACGTAATGTAAACTCTAAACCTATAGTGCAATCTTCAACCGAAGTTAACCTAGTCCGGACACTTAATTCGGTTACGAGTGTACAACCTGTTGTTTCATTACCTTCGTCTTTTAGTGAAAAGGATTTTCCTCCATTAACTAGTGACGGTGATAAAGCTGTGTTACCTTCTTGTGCGGAGATAGTGAATGCTGACACTGCTACTGTTCCATCGGTAGCTTCGGCTACTTCTGAATGCAGATCTAATCCAGTGTTTGAGCATACTCCGGATAATCAGCCACCTGTCGAAGTTTCTTTGCCTCCCGCAACAGGTTCTGTTTCATCTCCAGTTATAATTAGTGTATCCGACTCGACACCTCCAGTGGTTTATATTGCGTACGCTGCTGACTGTGTTTCTGACGGTATAAGTGATGTGGCAGATGTTCCTATTACTATTGACAGTGGTCCATCTGAGAGTGAGAAATCCATTTCATCTTATAATCATACCTTCGTTTTAGCCTCAGTTCCCTCGCAAAGTAGTTCTAAAGAGCGATCCTCTCAAGATAAGAAGAGACGGAAAACAGTGAAAGACGGTAAAGTTTCTTCATCTGCTAGAAAACCTGATAAACCAGCTAGTGATGCTTGTACAGGATAACCAGTGCTAATGTTTCCAAACAATTGCAGCTTGCTGTGACAACTTCGGTAGAAGACAGTGCTTCTGCATCTGTAGAGTCTCCACTTTCTGGTGTCACTGTCACCTAGTGATTCTTGTGTGTGTGCCATTATATGTTTCCTAGTGTGTTTCCGAGTTAGTTCTCCCACTTCGTATCTACGTCATCTCATCATGTACTATCAAGTCTGTCTCCTTCCCTACCTTTTCATGGCAATTGTTCTTACCATTGCTAGTATTAATCTAAATGGAATATCTTTACCCACTCAGTATCACGCTCTGTCTGATTTTTTTTGTTGAAGTCTGAAATTGAGGTGGCTTTTCTGCAAGAGGTAAGTCCGGAACTGGTGAATGTACAAGATTCATATCACGTTTATAACAATTCAACGTACAATCGTCTTGATACTGCGATTTTGGTTAAAGATGGGTTACCGTTTACGAATGTACATTGTTATCCCAGTGGTAGAATTATACGAGGTGATTTGTTTGGTATGACTATGATCAATGTGTATTCGCTATCTGGAAGTCATATTCGTGGTGCGCGAAACACATTTTTTGCGGCTGATGTTGCGACATCGTTTAGTTGTGCCTCAGACAATGTCATTTTGGGGGGTGATATGAATTGCGTATTCAATAGAGCAGATATGGACCCAGGGTTTAATTATTGTGCTTCTCTTGATGAACTCATCTCTCATTATCCCTTGTATGATGCGTGGCAACTAAGGAACAGTGATCTGTTGGGGTACACCCTGATTCGCCAGAATAGTGCCTCGAGAATCGATAGATTCTATTTGACGGAATCTCTTAAATCTCAGCTTTTTGATATATACCGTTCTCATGTATGTTTTAGTGATCATCTGTCTTTAGTGATGAAAGTTAGGATTCCATATGATAAAATTGTGCGTGGACGTGGTTACTATCATATGAATGAAACACTATAAACAGATGAGGGATTTCTTTCATTGTTTCAGAGTAAATGGAACTATTGAAGACAGCAAGCAAAACGGTATCCACATATCCTCATATGGTGGACTACCTATTGTAAACCTAACCTAATACGCTTCTGTAAATGGTACTTGGGTGAACGCTCTCGTGATCGCCTGAAATTGTATAATTTTTATTACGGATGTTTATTAGAGGCTCAACGAGATTCTCTTTCCGACAGAACATTGTTGCCCCTTGTTAAAAAATATAAAGCAAAACTCTTAGATTTTCATAGGATTGAAGTTCAAGGTGTAAAAATTAGGAGTAAGGCTCTTATGTTTGATGTCACTGAACAGTGTTCTCTTACTTACGTTTTGCAAGAAAACCGGCGTGGCAAGCGCCGCCTGATCAAGACGGTTCTTACTCCGGATGGAGATCCCTGCAAGAATGTTTTTGCAATTCAAAAGGTATTTTATGATCATTATTTAAAACTTTTTGGTGAATTGCGAGGACTGGATCTTGAGAATTTTAAATTTAAAGTTATTCCTAACGTCATAACAGATGATGATAATATGTCTTTGACGGCGCCTTTTACACTTGAAGAAGTAAAGTTGGCAACATTTGCTGCAAAGCCAGGAAAATCACCCGGACAAGATGGAATATCGGGTATATTGTATCAGAAACTTTGGCCCGTCATAGGTCAGACACTTACTGATGTGGTCAATGCTTGGTTTTTTGCTTCCGAACATATCTGTCGACCCAATCCTGCTGTCACAATTTTTATACCCAAAGTGCCTCAACCAACAATGGTTGAACATTTCAGACCTATTTCCCTTTTAAATACTGATGTTAAAATTATTAGTCGTTGTTTGGCTTCTAGATTAGCTCCATATATGAATAAGCTTAAATTTAAAACGTAGGGTCAGCATGAGTCAGAGAGGTCACGGTGGGTGGTGTGTCACAGTGAGTCACGCCCTGTTGACCCACGACCCACTGATCTACTCACAAATCTTGACCCAATTGACTCACTCCACCTCTGGACTGTACACACAGATAAAGGAGACATATATGTAACCTGACCTTACTTGGCCTTCACTAATTTAAGATAATCTACAAAAAATGAAAGAAAGCAATTTCAAACGCAAAAATATAGAAATGTATTTTCAACGGAACAAACAAAACGTATCAACCTAGATTTGAATCCGGGTTTCTCCACTCAGCAAGCTGACGTCTTACCGACTTACCCATGGCATATCTTCCGACTTCTGGTTTTGAAACTTTATTTACACTGCGTGTGTTACGTAACATTGCTACGAGATGTGCTTACTGTTGTTAACACGCGTTCCGTAAATTTACGAAATCAATTCGACACACACACACACACACACACACACACATATATATATATATATATATATATATATATATATATATATATATATATATATATAATTATATATATATATATAGATAGATAGATAGATAGATAGATAGATATGTTGGTGCACCAGTAAGCTCCCAAGAGTACAGATTAATTCATTCCTGATTTTAATCTACAGAACAAATGCTTTTTATGAAAGCAAGAAGAATGCTACCCATAGATGGCTAAGTGAGGTAAATAAAATTTAAACTTCAAATGGAACTGGGGTGGCTCACCGATAATGGCTGATTTAACACGTTTGATAACGGCGCGGGTAATACCTGATTTATAAACGCAGTAGATAGAGCCGGTGTAGGTAAGTGGAAACCGCGTGAGACTGTCATTCTAAGGGTCTGGGGTTAGAAAAATTTTTTCAAGGAATTAAACACTATAAATGATGTTCGCGTTTGATACTGAAAGAGATTATCCTATGAAAGGAGAGAACCCAAGGTGGGGGCAGGGGGAAAGACCGACACTGTTTATCCTTAAGTGTTAAAATTTAATTTATTCCCATATCTTTTGCTCTTTCCTTTCCCTCTTTCCTTCTTTTCTCATTTTGTTTAGCTTTCCGTACTTTTTCGGTTTCTGCATGAAGCGTATTATTCTTTTCGTTTTCTTTGCATTAATTCCTATCTCTTTGAACTTAATGTGAATGGAATTTCTGCAGATTTATCTCGTGGTTGTTTCTCTAAATGATGCTCTCAGATAGTAATACTTTTTCTTCCAAGTGGAGGAATATCCTGGCATGTTATGTTTTCGGGCACGTATTTGCTTTCATGTTGGTTGTCCAACTAGCAGACATAGAGTGAAACTATTCTGCTACTGGAAAAAGTTATCATTTCTTATGTATCCAACCTCCACTTATTACTGTCGCTGACTGTACAACAACATGATATCGAAAAAATCTTTCAATTGATTCCCCCTATTTAGAGGAACAACGATAAATCCTACATGACTAAAAATTCAATTCCTAGTAATATTTATAGGAGTAAACATCACATTCTTCCCTCAACATTTCTTAGGTTTAAGTGGGATGCCTCGCCGGTATTCAGATTATCCAGATGCTTACACTACATGAAATATAGTATCAAGTATTGGCTCATTCCTTTCCTTCGTTGCCGTGCTAGTACTTGTAATTATTATATGAGAAGCCTTCGCGAGAGCTCGACCAGTAGTCTTTTCGGATCAACAAACAACATCTTTAGAATGATTCCAGAACTTACCGCCAGCAGAACATAGTTATGCAGAACTTCCCTTACTAACAAACTTCTAAAGTGGCAGATAAGTGCATTGGGCCTAAGCCCCAAACATAAGAATAACCATCTTCTTTAGAAATGGCCATTTGAAATCAACTAGGACTTCAAGATGCAGCATCCCCTGTAATAGAACAAATAGTATTTTTTCATGATCATACAATACTCATTGTAACTATAATTACAGTTCTCGTAGGCTATTTACTAGCCTCTCTTCTACCAAACACATATATTAACCGTAACTTATTAGAGGGCCAAACCCTAGAAACTATTTGAACAATTCTGCCTGCTATTACATTAATATTTATCGCCCTCCCATCCTTACGACTCTTATACTTACTAGACGAAATTCATCAGCCAGCAATTACTCTTAAAACAATTGGACATCAATGATACTGAAGTTATGAATATTCTGACTTCTCTTTAACAAAATTTGATTCTTATATAGTCCCTATCAATGAAATAAGTCCTAATTCATTTCGTCTTCTAGATGTAGACAATCGCATCGTATTGCCTATTAATATCGACATTCGTATCTTAATCACCGCTGCCGATGTTCTTCACTCATGAGCTATACCCGCCTTTGGTATTAAAGCAGATGCTACTGCAGGGCGTTTAAATCAAGTAGCAGCTAATATTACACGCACAGGCTTATTCTTCGGTCAATGTTCAGAAATTTGTGGTGCAAATCACAGTTTCATACCAATTGTTGTTGAGGCCTGCCCTCATTCACTATTTATTAACTGAATAACAAAAATAATACAAGAACTTTCATTGGGTGGCTGAAAGTAAGCAATGGTCTCTTAAACCAAAAGATAGTAAAGTAACAATTACTCCCAATGGAAAAATTAGTTAAATTATAACGTAAGCATGTCAAGCTTAAATTACTACTTAATAGTATTTTTCTATCCCACAAATATCTCCCCTAAAATGACTCATATTATTTATTATATTTTCTTTGTGCTACCTTTTATTTGCATCTATTATATATTTTAATTCAAATACACCTCATCCTTCTTTAGATAGTACTAACATTAAAAAAACAACCATAAACTGAAAGTGATAACAAATCTTTTTTCAACATTTGATCCCTCTACTTCAATTATAAACATATCATTTAACTGACTTAGAACAGTAATTGGGCTTCTAATTATTCCAATCCCATTTTGATTCTTACCAGAACGGCCAAACATTTTATGAAATAAAATTACCCTAACCCTTCATAAGGAATTCAAAACTATTCTTGGTCCCACTAGTCATCAAGGAAGAACCTTCCTATTTATTTCTTTATTCTCCTTCATCCTATTTAATAATTTTATAGGCTTATTCCCTTATGTATTAACCAGCTCTAGACATCTAACTTTTACATTAACTCTTGCCCTCCCCCTTTGAATAAGTTTCATAATCTACGGCTGAATTAATCACACTCAATTTATATTTGCCCATCTCGTTCCTTCTGGAACTCCGGCCCCTCTCATACCATTTATAGTATGCATTGAAATAATTAGTAACATCATTCGGCCTGGAACCCTAGCTGTTCGATTAATAGCAAATATAATTGCAGGGCATCTCCTCTTAACCTTACTAGGTAATACAGGGCCTTCTTTATCTCTCTCCATACTTTCATTACTAATAATTGGACAAATTACCCTTCTAATACTAGAATCTGCTGTTGCAGTAATTCAATCATATGTATTCGCCGTCCTAGTCACACTATATTCGAGAGAAGTTACTTATGTCAGCACCACAAAATCACCCCTACCACCTTGTTGATCAAAGCCCCTGACCACTTACTGGAGCTCTAGGGGCCTTAATTACAACCACTGGTCTCACTAAGTGATTTCATCAATATGACCCTTCCCTATTCTTCCTAGGCATACTAATTACATTATTAACTATAATTCAATGATGGCGGGATGTAACTCGAGAAGGAACATATCAAGGATTGCACACTATACAAGTTACATTAGGACTTCGATGAGGCATAATCTTATTTATTATTTCTGAGGTATTCTTTTTCGTTTCATTTTTCTGAGCCTTCTTTCATAGTAGACTAGCACCAACAGTAGAAATTGGATCTTTCTGACCTCCAACAGGCATCGTTCCATTCAACCCAATACACATTCCCTTACTCAATACTGCAATTCTACTCGCCTCAGGAGTCACTGTAACATGAGCTCATCACATATTAATAGAAGGTAACCACACTCAAGCCACCCAAGGTCTACTACTCACAATCCTCCTTGGCTTATACTTCACCGCATTACAAGCACACGAGTATTATGAAGCCCCATTCACTATTGCAGACGCTGTCTACGGTTCAACATTCTTTATAGCAACGGGCTTCCACGGTCTTCACGTTATCATTGGTTCTACATTCCTAGCCACTTGTTTATTACGTCACCTTTTATCACATTTTTCTCCTACACACCATTTTGGATTTGAGGCCGCTGCCTGATATTGACATTTTGTAGATGTAGTGTGACTATTCCTTTATATTTCTATTTATTGATGAGGAGGTTAGCCTATTTAATATATATAGTATATTTGACTTCCAATCAAAAAGATCATTTAAATGAAATAGGCAATTAATACAGTTTTAACAACTGGTCTATTAACTATTATTATTTGCTTAATCGTTATAGCTATTTCAACTCTTCTTTCCAAAAAAGTTATTAATGACCGAGAAAAAAATTCCCCCTTTCAATGTGGATTCGACCCTAAATCATCAGCTCGAATTCCTTTCTGATTACGATTCTTCCTTATTGCTGTAAACTTCCTCATCTTCGATGTAGAAATTGCCCTTCTACTCCCAATAACAATTACTATTAACAGCACTAATACGTTATCCTGATCTCTCGTTAGACTAACATTCTTAGTAATTCTCCTAGTAGGCCTTTATCATGAATGAAATCAAGGATCTCTAACATGAGCCGACTAATAAGATGGGATAATAGTTAAATATAATATTTGGTTTGCATCCAAAAGGTGTTGCTATCAACTTATCTCATAAGTAGGAAGCAAACAATTGCATTCAGTTTCGACCTGAACCTTTGGTCTCTTGACCCCTGCTTGTTAGTTGAAGCCAAAAAGAGGCATTTCACTGTTAATGATATTACTGGGTATTCGACACCCCAACTAAGGAGATGTGAATAATCAAGAAGAAGCTGCTAACTTTATCTTTAGCGGATTGTACCGTTAACATCTCTTAATATAAAATAATTATAACCCCCTTAGTATAAATATTACATTACCTTTTCAGGGTAAAAAAGAGAGTGCTCTTCTCAGGGAGTATATTTAGAGAATATAATTCTTCTTAGTATCTTCAATACTATGCTTTCAGTATAAGCTACCTAAATATACAAATATAAAGAAGCAGAGGAAAATTGTAAAGATTAAAAAAAATAATAAATACATTTTAAATAAATTATCTTGTGAATGTTGAATTAATATTGAACCGTCCTTAAAACTACTATACATGCCTTGAGCACCAAGACATTCTCTCCACCCTTGATCAATGTTATTATAATATGCACCCCCTACATATAAAGGTAATTTAATAATATAATTTGTTGATAAATAAGGTAAAAATCATATGCTTCCTATTATTGTAGAACTAAAATAAAATTTCATACACACTAAAGACTGCCCAATAGAATAACTTGATAATAAAATACCAACCCACAAGCCTACTACACTTACAAGCAAGGCACCTATTTTTAGATGCAAAGGTAGAACAACACAATTAACAGTAGGAAAAATCAGTCAACTCAATGTTGCACCTCCTAAAATTGCCATCACTACCAATCCTAATATTCCCTTACATATAACTCAACCTTCGTTATCACTAATAGAATGAATATTAGTGCCCCCAAAGCCCCTACCCGTTAAATAAAATCTTAAACGTACTGAATAACATACAGTTAAGCCTATAGAAAAAAATAATAAGAAAAAGCTGACTACATTAATTAAAGACAAAGAAGAAATTTCCAAAATTAAGTCCTTAGAATAAAATCCAGCTAAAAATGGTATTCCACATAAAGCCAAGTTAGCTACATTTAAACAAGATAAAGTGAGTGGCATTTGACTTACAAGTGCTCCTATTCTACGAATATCTTGTGTGTCACCCACACCATGAATAAAAAAAGTAATGCCTTAAATAAAGCATGTGTCAATAAATGAAAAAAAGCTAATACAGGAAATCCTATAGACAAAATTATTATTATAAGACCAAGCTGACTTAAAGTAGATAAAGCAATAATCTTCTTTAAATCATATTCGTAATTAGCACCGATGCCGGCTATGAATATTGTCAATCCTGATAATAAAAGCAATACATCTCCCATATAAACACTCAATAAAACGTCTCTAAAACGAATTAACAAATAAACTCCAGCAGTTACAAGTGTAGAAGAGTGAACTAATGCTGATACTGGTGTAGGAGCAGCTATTGCTGCTGGCAGTCACGCAGAAAAAGGAATTTGTGCACTTTTCGTTATTGCTGCTAAAATAATCAAACTAGAAATAATTACTATCTCATTTTTACTTAAAACTCTATGCAAATAAAAGACATAATTTCAACTTCCATAATTCAATATTCAAGCAATAGCTAATAAAATTGCTACGTCTCCAATACGATTAGAAAGGGCAGTCAACATACCTGCATTATAAGACCGCACATTTTCATAGTAAATAACTAAACAATATGATACTAATCCTAACCCGTCCCAACCAAGTAAGATTCTAATTAAATTAGGAGAAACAATTAATAAAACTATTGAAAGAACAAATATTAATACGAGCATAATAAACCGATTAAGATATCGCTCGGATCCTATATACTGTTCACTGTAATAAATTACTATTCTAGAAATATAAAGTACAAATCTTATAAACATAAATGATATTCAGTCAAATAGAAGAGTTATAATAATTTTATTTCTATTAAAAGAAATAACTTCTCACTCAATAAATACTCTATATCTATTGATTAAAAAATTCAAGCCTATTATGAATAAAAGAATACTCATTCTATTTAAAAAGGCAAATCTAGTAATACAAATTGAAAAAGGTCAAACCATGGCCGAAGGGCAATTAAACCTTCTTTAGTTCCACAAACTAAAATTTTATTCTAAACTACTCAAGCAACTACAACCATAAGAATCTCGGTCCTGCAAAAAAAATTAATAAATTTAAAGGCAACCAATGTAATATCAATAATAAATATTCTCGCACACTTCCTCCTCAACAAGAATATAAATTAGAATAAGGCATTCCATGTTGAGTATATGAATATAAATATAGTCTATAGGCAGCTCTAAAAAAAGAAAGTAAAGCTAACCCTAATATACTCAATCAAGATCAACCAACAATTCTATTTAACAAACTAATTTCTCCTAATAAATTTAATGTTGGTGGTGCAGCTATATTAGAGATTCTTAATAAAAACCATCACAACCCTAAACTCGGCATAAAAGACAGTATTCCTCGATTAATTAACAGTCTTCGACTTCCTAGACGCTCATAAGAAATATTTGCGAGGCAAAATAATCCTGAAGAACACAGACCGTGAGCAATTATTAATGTAAGAGCACCTCTAAATCCTCATAGTCCCATCGTTAGTAAGCCTATCAACACTAAGCCTATATGGGCAACAGAAGAGTAAGCAATTAAAGACTTTACATCAACTTGTCGTAAACATACTAATCTAACTGATCAAATGCCCACAACTCTAATACCAAATCAAATTAAAGGACCCTGTGTAAGTTCTCGTCAAAAATAAAAGTTCTATTTGCCTCGCTCTTTTGCTGGATTCCTATAGATATAAAGACAACTTCTCAGGAAAAAAATATTTCGACGACACTGATAACGATTTTAAGAAAGTAGGGCCAAAATATCGCAAATGTTTATAATGGAGTATATGGGAAACTACATGTTATATTCGGATTTTTGTAGGTACCGTCCACAACTCTGAGATCAATGATTTGCACATATGATGTGCATCAGAGTACGGGACAAATAATAGGTAGAAACGAAAGTGGTGTTATGTTTCCTTTGGCTGATACAAGGTGTTGAAATTGGGCTTCATCTGGTAGTTTAATAGACTGTATGGGAGAGTATTTGGTGGCTGGGAATTGTATTACGTACCATCAGCGCCTCCGAAATGCAGATCAAGATGATGTAGTGTTCCTCCAGAAGGCAGGGCTGTGACCTGAAGGTCCCTGGGCAAGGTGAATCCACGATGGTTTACCATTGCCTGCCATGAGATGATGACGTCCGAAGGATGGAACCTACAGTTGAACATGGGATCCGCTCTTCCTCTGTCCCACCGGGAATCGAACTTGAGATCCTATGATTACAAGGCAAAGAGCTTATCCATTCATCCACCGGGGACACAATCTTACAAATAACACCATTGTCATATTATGATATTTAATATTACGAAATAGGCAGAAAAGAAAGTGCTTGTGTCTGTTTCACACACGCATACACACACATATACAGACACACAAATAAGGCATCGGAAACATAAAGATCACAAAGTGTTAAATTCTATAGGAATAGACAATATTGTCCGTAGATGTGAATGGCAACACCACGATTAGTGGTCAACATGTGCAGCAGATCTCCTTATAACCAAAGTTAATTCATACCTGGATCTTCATTATCGTGTATGTCCTTAGTGTCGAGAAAAATACCACTTAGGTGCGAAGCTGGAAAATGAACAGTTTCCTAACGAGCAACACCAAGATACCAAAGAACGGAAGCCACATGCAATCAACATCCGAGAACACGCGCTCCACTGGGGCATTTGCAGTACCATCCAAGAATATCGTCGGCTCCTGATTTTTCTGGATCATATTCAATGAAAAGTGTGTACTGCAAACTCTGTACATGTCGAGATTGAATTTTAAACCTCAGGATGTGTGCAGTGATATGCAAATGGAACAGTGAAAAACTACCATCAGATTTCATGTGCTCTGCTGCATATGCGTGAGCATTTTGGATTTGATAAATTCCAAGCGTGATTTTGAATAAGTCTTCTTCTGTCAATCGAGGGAAGTCAGTAATTGATGATCCGTCACACGGTTCCCAAATCTTTGCTGAGCGTTTGTCAGTATCACCGGATGTCTGTAGTTTCTTTTGTAGTTCGTTTGTTAAACGAGAACGTGATAAGATTTCAATACTTTCGTCAGACTTTTCTGGTGCATTGTTGGTCAATGGAAGCGCAAACTGATTCTCTAAGGCACCTGCAATGAGTAAATACTCGCGTAAGTAGGGAAGAGCCGCAATTGGAACCCTATCCCTAAACATTTTGTACTTCATTTTGAGATGGCCATTTTTCGCTTCTACACACTGCCTGCCTTTGTGACAATACGGGGTTGGTTTGCAGCCAGGCAGTCATGCTGCTTCTTTCCCCTTTTTTTAAAAGACATGGCATTTTCGCAATAATCCCCTCCTCCTCCAACACTGTCATGGAATCTTGGAATCCCCTATCAACCAAAACGCAGTCCCCCGGTTGTAGGAGCTGGTTTAAACAATTTGCTGTGTTGGCGAACATAGAGTTTCTAATACTAGCATCAGTATTTACACCAACAAATGGACCAACAATGTCGACAATGTACACGCTGGGTGTAACGATCATCATGGGTTTCACTAACGGACGTCTTCTTTGCACACTAAACAGACGCCATTGCAGAGTGTACTTCGTCGATTTTTCGGTGTAAATGTATGTTCTGTCAAAGACTAAAACCAGCTTATCATCCCCTACCCCACAAAGTTTGCGGGCCCAAGCTGGAAGCTTGCTCAGAAGAAACGAACGAGATAAATGATTTGAACCCAATACGGACGGTACAAACTGCCTCATCAAAGCCTGTCTAACTGATTTCAAAGCATTTGACACACTTCCGTGGCATGGATATCCAAATATTGCTCTCAGAAAGTCATTACAGAGATCATGCCTGAATTTCATTAACAACATGCCCAGCCTGGTTTCAACGCTTGTAACACTACTGTTATGTAATGTGTCACAGAAGCTGCACAGCACAGTCAACTGTTCATTGTTCAATCCCCTGAACACTACTAACTGTTCTTCAGGAATTTTTGCGAGGTTTACCTTCATGTGCACAGGCACAGTTGACGTATCTTCAACGTTGAGATCCGATCCCTGACTACCCATTTCTGGTTGTTTTTGCACACTTCTCACATAAGAACTTGCCTTTATGTAGCATGTTGTACATAGTACTGTTGACGGACCGAAGCACTGGAATGACTTACCTTTGCTCCCATGCATGTAACTAACCGCTTGTGAGAACTCACTTCCACACACCGGGCGCTTTCTTTGCCCTCTAAACCATAGTTCGCACACGAACATTGCCGATGTTTATCCGTTCTTCCACCAGAAGCCATTTGTTACACACGTCACCAAATTGTTTTGAAATGAATAATATGGCTTTTGCATTACACGTTTTCACACTGGACCACCAGAAAATAACACTAAATAGTACACAACAACAAAGTTCGCATAAATATCGCGAGAAACAGAACAACAAAAGTCACTGGACAAAGGCATGCAGGAATTGCAACTTCTTGTAGGCACAATGAAGTAGACACAACACACGAATCGATCACCACCTACTTGCAGTCACGAAAGACGAGTAAGCTACTACAGAAATCAACACCTCCACAATGACGCTTCTACTGTACTTCCCTCGATAGAGGCAGCCTCGCAACAGACAGATAGCGAATATGAAGCTAATGTTTGCATATACACAACCTCAAACGTCCGGATCGGTCAAACAGAACATAATGCCACTGACGTTTTCAACTATTATTTACCCCTTACTCTGCTGTACATCATAATATGACAATGGTCTTATTTGTCAGAATATGTCCCCGGTGGATGAATGGATAAGCTCTTCGCCTTGTAATCATAGGATCTCAAGTTCGATTCCCGGTGGGACAGAGGAAGTGCGGATCCCATGTTCAACTGTAGGTTCCATCCTTCGGACGTCATCATCTCATGGCAGGCAATGGTAAACCATCGTGGATTCACCTTGCCCAGGGACCTTCGGGTCACAGCCCTGCCTTCTGGAGGAACACTACATCATCTTGATCTGCATTTCGGAGGCGCTGATGGTACGTAATACAATTCCCAGCCACCAAATACTCTCCCATACAGTCTATTAAACTACCAGATGGAGCCCAATTTCAACACCTTGTATCAGCCAAAGGAAACATAACACCACTTTCGTTTCTACCTATTATTTGTCCCGTACTCTGATGCACATCATATGTGCAAATCATTGATCTCAGAGTTGTGGACGGTACCTACAAAAATCCGAATATAACATGTAGTTTCCCATATACTCCATTATAAACATTTACGATATTTTGGCCCTACTTTCTTGAAATCGTTATCAGTGTCGTCGAAATATATTTTTCCTGAGGAGTTGTCTTTATATCTATAGGAATCCAGCAAAAAAGCGAGGCAAATAGAACTTTTATTTTTGACGAGAACTTACACAGGGTCCTTTATACTTACAGCTACATTTTCTATAAAATACATAATACGTAATAAGCCATATCCTCCTAACTTCAATAAAACTCCCGCCAAAATTATTGAGCCACTTACAGGTGCCTCAACATGTGCTTTAGGTAGCCAAAGATGAACCAGAAATGTAGGCATTTTAATTAAAAAAGCAACTACTAAAGCAAAATATCATATATAATATGTAATTCCTAAATCTATTACACTTCTCATATTAATTATCAATAAGCTACCCTTAATATATTCCAAGTAAAAAATACCAATCAAAAGTGGAAGTGAAGCAAACAAGGTATAAAATAATAAATATATCCCTGCTTGTACTCGTTCGGGTTGATAACCTCAGCCCAAAATTAAAAATAGTGTAGGAATTAAAGAACCCTCAAAAAAAATATAAACAATCTAGAAGAAGAAAATCTCAAGTAAAGTAAAATAAGTAACAATAAAACTAAACTAATAAAGCTTGCACTATAAAATGAATTTCTCAAGACACCTTCTCTAGCCATAATTATAAGAATAACAATTCAAATACTTAATAAAATCAATGAATAACTCAAACTATCACTCCACAAATAATAGCCCACCTCCCAGGGAACCAGTCCTATACTATTTCTTATTATAAATAAAAAACAAACCCCAATAAGACAAAACTTAACAACTCACCATAATTTAAAATTAAAACCTAAAGGTATGAAAAACAACATAAATATTAAATATTTTAGCATCGTAACACAACTAAAGAATTCAAATAATCGCCTCCATGAGTTCGCACAATAGACACCAAAATTGATAGTCCTAGGCTACCTTCACAAACACTAAAAGTTAGAAACAATAAACAAAAATAATTTTCAACATACAGGCTACCTAAAGAATAAGATAGGAGTAAAAAACTTATCAGCACAATAAATTCAAGTCTTAATAAAACCATCAGTAAATGCTTACGCTGAATAACAAAACAAGCTATTCCTAAAATAACTAGAAAACAAGAAAACAAAATAAATAATATTTTCATAAGCTTTTATAGTTTAATTAAAACGTTGGTCTTGTAAACCATTAATGAATAAAATTCTAAAAGCATCAAGAGAAAGTGCAAACTTATCTTTAGTCCCCAAAACTAATATTTTAATAAACTACCTCTTGAAATTAAAATAACCTGAATATTACTTATAATTTTAGTAGTTTTAAGATTCATTCTAATTCAAATATCTCACCCTCTATCAATAGGACTAATGCTTATTGTTAACACTATTACTACCTGCTTAATTATTTCAACTATAAGAGAATCTCCTTGATTTTCTTACATTCTATTCCTAGTTTTTCTAGGGGGTATGTTAGTTTTATTCATTTATGTTACAAGACTAGCATCAAATGAAATATTTACTTTAACACCTAACCTTTTCCTACTAATTTCCTTAGCTCCACTCCTCTTAACCCTTATAATAATTATTGACCCTCTTATACTCCCAAATATAATTTCACTGCCAGATCCACATCACTATACAACTAATTACCAAGAAATTCCTGGTATAAAATTTTATATAACATCAATCTTAATAAATACTATTATATTAGCAACATACCTATTTATTACATTAATTGCAGTAGTAAGGATCACTTCACTATACCAAGGCCCTCTTCGGCCCTCTAAGTCATATGTCAACACCAATTCGCTTACATCACCCTCTTTTTAAAATTGCTAACAACGCTTTAGTAGATCTTCCAGCTCCTATTAACATTTCATATTGATGAAACTTTGGCTCTCTTCTCGGCTTATGTTTAATTATTCAAATTGCTACGGGCCTATTTCTAGCAATACATTATGTATCAAGTATTGAATTAGCTTTCAATAGAGTAATTCACATCTGTCGAGATGTAAACTTTGGGTGGCTTTTACGTACTTTACATGCTAATGGAGCATCTTTTTTCTTCATTTGCCTTTACTTACACGTCGGTCGAGGAATATACTACGGCTCTTATCTCTACCTTCATACTTGAAGAGTAGGAGTTGCTATTCTACTACTAGTGATAGCAACTGCTTTCGTCGGTTACGTCCTACCCTGAGGTCAAATATCTTTTTGAGGAGCAACAGTTATTACAAATCTATTATCAGCTATCCCCTATCTAGGAACAATATTAGTACAATGAATTTGAGGGGGATTTGACGTTTGACTTTTCATCATTACCTCCTACAACTGACGCCGCTGCCCAACATTCGTACCGTGTGTACCTTCAGGTCCAGCTATGGAAAGACAAATTGAACCCAACCGACTGCGGATGAGTAAAGATGGAAAATGCCTTGTCTCCAGTGGAGATGAAAAGGTGTCAAACACCTCCAGAGTTGATGAAGCTTATTTCACGTACATGTCGATTTACAAGCTATAACAATTGTTAATGTATAAACTCGGGTTTCTTATGTTCTGTTATGTGTGAAAACTGACAACGACTTTAATGTATGAATAAGGCTAATAGTAATGATCTATTCTCTGATAAAGAGGAACACATAGACTACTGAAAGTAGTGATTGGCATAATTTGATTGCATTTCCTTTATTCGTAAAAACATCTTTTGCTTTTCATATATATTCTCTCTCTCTCTCTCTCTCTCTCTCTCTATATATATATATATATATATATATATATATATATATATATATATATATATATATATATATACCCTATATAAATATATATATATATAACAGTTATATAACATATTTGTGTAAAATTTAATTTTCACTGATGTTGATGAGAAGAAAATGTATCAGTACCATTGAGGATCTAAAATGAAATTGCGGTCATATTGTAATGTGCCGGAGATAGTACAAGAGGGTTTCTGTATTTTATTCATTATACTATGTGTATAAAGAATTCATAACGTTTTCTAATTATTTCATATTACAACGTCCAGATTTCAATATGGCGGCCATGGCACACTTGCGCTTTTGGGAGGATTACAGTATGTTCTTCACTACCATAAAATGCATCTATTCACATTGCCCCAAGCCTTTAAGGTATTTCCTTTTTTGATTACAACTTTAAAAAATTGAATTTATTACGTCAGTCATTTTGCAATATGGCGTCCGTAACACACTTCTGATTTTTGGGAACTTTTAGTATGTTGTTCACTACAACCGAAAGCATTTAATCTCAAAGTCTCCCGCTTATAAGGTTTTATTAAAATAATTACAAAATGTTGAGCTAAAATGACTCGTCTATAGCTTTAGTGTTTGCATTATGGCAAACTGCTGATGGACAAACAGCAGAAGAAAAACATAAGAAATTAACTAAAGCTGAAAGACGAAAGCGTGTGAAAAACAACTAAAAGGTATTTTCTTGTTTTACTTGTTCATCATATGTATGGTTGTATATATAATGTAGTGTTGTATAAACCTCTGAATAGCGGACACAAAAAGAACAGGGATTTTTGTCCGTTGGTGAGAGGTGTCCCTTACAGAGAGGTTCAGAAATTCAGTTTCTCACAACGGTAATTGTATACAGTAGTATATAGTAAAACATTAAGTGTTAGTGTAAATACGTAAAATTTAATTTGAAAATACTATATTTAGTACGTACAGTATTTGAGGTACTGGAGGGATGAAGGATAAATTCATTTGTTAAATAATATTATTTCTGGGGGATGTGTTAATATATTTGTATACTGCAAAAGATAATGCGTGTTTGGGTAATTTTTTTAAGTACATGTCATCACCCTGTAGAAAAATCCCTTAATTCACATACCGCCTGTACTAAAAGTAAAAATAGCTTAATAAGAGAATGCAATATTATTTTTAAATACTGAAAACGTTGAGAACAAACTCACCAACTATGAATTTCTTGGCGAAAAGTCTGCAACAGCTGTCTGCCGTGTACAGTGGGCCACATAAATTCTTGAGGTAAAAATCCGTCAGTTAGGCAACCCAACTGAAGGTCGCTCAAAGATTAATTACGCCTGGTAGAGTAGCTAGAACAGCAGCATGAAGATGCCTACACCTAAGAACAAACTGTAAAGAGTGTTTTTGTGCAGGACTGGCAAATCACTGGCTGACGAAATGAAAAAAGGGGGTCTTTGCATACTTGTACTCACAGTAAACAGCACAGTCCAGAAAAAAATACGTACACAAGAGGCGCCGATGAGCAGACAACAGTCTGGGGACTTAAATAATATTATTAGCTCAAATGAGGGATTATATAAACAAGTATGAAGTATCTGTGTAGTAATACTGATGTGACTCTGAGATGAATGTGAGTTAGGGATGGCCAAAAATTTTCGGATCCGGATATCCCGGATCCAGTGAGATCCGGATCCGGATCTTGCCGGATCCGGACCTAGATCCGGATCTCGGATCCGAATCTCAGATCCGGATCTCGGATCCGAACCCAGATCCGGATCTCGGATCCGAATCTCAGATCCGGATCTCGGATCCGAAATTCGGATCTCGGATCTGGATCCGAAACTCGGATCTCGGATCTGGGTCCGGATCTCGGATCTGGGTCCGGATCTCGGATCTGGATCCGAAACTCGGATCTGGATCCGAAATTCGGATCTCGGATCTGGATCCGGATCTCAGATATTGATTGGTATCCAAACCTACATCTGAAATTCTGATGATAAAATTGAATATCTAAAATTCGTCAAAACTTTTTTCGGATTCACTAATATAGTAGGATGCTGTGGTTTTAAATGTTTCCATAACATGTTTGTGCTACCTTTGTTCTTTATGTTATTTTAACCTTGCAATATTTACTTTCTTATATAAACTTTCTTATTTTCTCATATACAAATGAAATATCTTTTAGATAAGACCCTTCTAATCGCAGGAATACTGGACAAAACAAACTCTTTATTAATAGTAGTTTCTGACTCACTAGAGTCCAACCATCAACAAATCTTTCACTTCGAAGGTACAACAAAAAATATAAGACTGGTTGGCGTGGAACAACAGTAGATCTTTAAACATACACACGAGAATTTCAGGAGAGCGATATGGTTGTGTAGTATTATTAGTATTAATAAAAGTGTTCGTTGTACGACTTTTTATTACATAACTTATGGCTTGCCCTTTGAGGTCAGGAGTTTGTTGAAGGAGTAAATATAAAAGAGATTTCTGTTATTTCTTCTTCACCCTCCAGGTTTCTTTAATCATACATTGCAGGACGTAACCAAAACATATCCATGCATCGTATCATTGAAGCGTTTTGTGTTTTGTATATTAAAGTGTTCAAAAATATTTAACATATTCGCATTTGTTCATGTGATCTCAGGTTCAATTCTCAGTGGAACATACATGAGAAAATTGAAAGCTGAAACAATATGAAAATAGTATTTAAAAGTCAGGAAATTAATATTAAAACTTTAGCTATCTATTGGGACTGTAACGCTATAGTTAAATTAACCCACACGTTTCGTGAAGATATATTAAGTCGTTATTGTTTATTTACTATAAGCTACCAGATACATCCTCAGAGGCCACTTTACACTGTAATAATCAACAGATGAAAACATTGGGAAAGGAATGGAAGGAAGGTCTCCAGAGCCTTAGATCAAGGTACTAACCTAGCATTTGCCCAGTATAACTGAGGAACAACCCTGGAAAATCCTCAGTCAGGATAGCTGGTCTCCGAATTCGAACCCGGTATAATCCAATTGCGAAGCAAGAATCCTAACAAGTAGCCTGAGCTCACTCCGTATTATTATTGTTATTTAATTAACGTAATGTTCTAAAATTAGTGCAAATTAAACCCTACTTTCTTTATTGCTGATGATATAGTTAATAAGCCTACATGAGACATCAGTCTCCCATTAAATAGGCCTTGCTCAAGAAAGAATACCAGAACTGGAATTCAGGAAGCGGAGGTGAAGAGATTAATGAGGATGAGGAAACTATGTGCGATGCAAAAACTGAGAAATTATGACTTCATCACAGATATATTCACTTACAAGGCCCACACACGGTCCAAGGTTTGCGCAAACAAGGCTGTTTGTGCAAACAGTTTGACCGTGTGTGGCGATGTATGAACTGTTTGTGCAAACGTTTGTGCAAACATTTTCCACATCGAACTCGTTCGAAAATTGTTTACACGAACATGATGTTTGCGCAAACACGTGGACCGTGTATGGGCATGTTTGTGCAAACACGAGCTTTATTTCCGAGTAGGAAGCCTAGTGTACAGACGATTATTTCTTGCGCTATGGCGTCAATGAATAGGAATCAAGAATTCTGGCGAGAATTTATTGACCTTTATAGAAATTTACCTGAACTGTGGAAGGTAAAGAGTGAAGATTATAAAAACAGGAATTTGAAAAATGCGGCATATGAGAAGTTAGTGAATAAAATGAAGGAAATAGATCAAACGGCGGACAGAGAGTCAGTGAGGAATAAAATCAATTCACTTCGTTCTGTATACCGAAGAGAACTAAAGAAGATAAATGCAAGTACAAGATCTGGAAGTGGAACAGATGACGTGTATGTACCCTCGTTGTGGTATTTTTCCCATATGGACTTTCTGAGAGACCAGGAAATGCAATTATCCGGTATTTCGACCTTGGATGAAATAATTGATGTGGAAGAAACACTTTCATTTAATATAAGTAGTGGTAAATTTGTGCATATGTTATGATAGATATTTTCATTTGTGACCTTGTTCTCAACCAAAAAAAAAAAAAAAAGACATAGTCTTCATTCTTCACACCGCACCATTTTAAACGTGCATGTTGGTAACAACAGTCGTTGTGCTGCTAACTTCAATAGTTTCTGGAGTTCGCGCCTTCGCGGCCGTCGGTGGGGCCGAAGGGGGGGTGGGATCAACACCGAAGCGCGGGAGTTCCAGCAATGACATGATTGATAATCTGCATGACATCACGTAACAGGCATTTTTCAGCGCCCAACGCCACCGATCATACCTCACTGAGCATAGCAGCACGCGGAGTTTTGTTGCATTCGTACAAAAGATTTTGTGTTCTAGTTGATAAGATTAAAAAAAAAAAAAAAATCCTTGACTGAATGACTACAGACCCATTATGCAAGCAGCTTGTTACAAACAGTCGCTTTGTCATTTCATCAAGCAATGAGCTCACCAACACCAAGCGACAAATTTCGTCTAAATACTCTAGTACCCAATAACATCTGCCAGGGTGAAAAACTTGGTCAGACAAAGGTCATAAGCTGACATTGCCAGACTAAAGTCTAAATTAGAGCAATCTTACGAAAAAAAAAAAACTGTAGGGTAGGCAGTGGCGGAGCTACTGCCTCTGCAACGGCAGGGAGGCCCAAGACGTAAGGAGGCCCTGATTATATGTGTTTTATTTTAGTCAGACATGAAATCGCAATCAAGAAAAATAATTTTTGTTACTTCCGTTGAAAACTATACGCACTATTTTACCCTAAGATTATTGGTTTTGAGCGGGTATAACACCTGATTTTGTCATTCCTGATGTGATCAAAGTTGGGGAAAAAGATATCTTTATTTTTCTGAGTAAGTTTAGAACTACTTTCGGAACAGTTACAGTCCGTTTGGCTACAAGTCTGAGGTAAATTTAATATATTACAAAATTTATTTGAAATCAAATTAGATTTCACAACAGTATATGCGTATGTAACTCGTAATCAAAAGATCATTAGGAAAATAAGCAACATAATATTTTTCCAGAACTGTCACTGTCAATCAGCCGTGTACACATACATATCCTCGTTGAATTATAACAGTGTAACAATCATGAAAACTCCATTCACATATATTCAGTTTTAAACAATTAGTAAATAGTCCTAATTCAAAGTAGCGGTAATATTCTGATTATTACATGTAGTTACTCGTGTTTACATGGTGTCATTCATTGCCTGACTTTGAATGTCTGTGCTGGAAAGAAACATGAAATGCTTAAATTATTTTATAGGTCCTAATAAGTCCTGGCAAGATTTTTCTGTATCTGTGTGTGGGGGGGGAGGGCTGATTTTGAAGTTCCGCAACTGAGAGTAGGTGTTATTTATATAGCCTACTATACATTAACGTTAAACAAGCTGCTTCAGTGGACATGCTTACGCGATTAAACTCAAAATTGAACTGAAGTTTGTGCAAACAGTTGTATCGTGTGTGGCCGAGTGTTTGCGCAAACACGATGTTTGCACAAACATGATGTTTGCGCAAACCGTGGACCGTGAGTGGGCCCTGTTACATACGTCAATTAATATTTCTCTGATACAGGGCACTCTACTTTCTATAGTGGCAGGAAAATGGCCCCAATATCCGTGCAAAGAAACATAGGTAAAACTAGAAAAAAATAGGGAAAGCGAGGGGAAAGTGATAAAACGCCATTCAGCTTTTTTTTTTAAAAAAAAAAGCTGAAAATAACTTAGAGCTACGAAAGACGCGAGGCGAATTTTATTGAAATGATTGTTTTTCCTTAGTGATTAGTTGTGCTAACTATGAACATGAATTAAAAAAGAAAACAAGTAGCTAGCTCTGAGTTTCGCAAACTGGTTGAAAAGAAAATATTGGATAAAATTTAATAATAAAGAAGGCATTTATGATAATTAAAACAAATTAAATTCTTGGCACGACAGTCCTTTGGTTCCTACCATCGGGCTTACGTTCATTTGAAGCGAGATTTGCATCCAAGACATTTACAGTAAAAGGATACACAGCCTAATGCCGCAGACCACTCGACTATGGCTGTCGGGTTTTCTCGGCTAATCTGTAGCACATTAACAGTAACTGATTATTTTAAAAGTTGCTCCTAAATACTGACAATCTAAGTTTTATGTATCAAATATTTCCTGCGGTAATACCATACACTCTCCGACTTCTATAGACGAAAAGCTATAGTTACCCACATTATCTAATACAGAAATAAGTTCTGATTTTCTAATAGCTGCTGATGGTGATAGTCAAGGTTCACCGAATCATGATCCAAAACCCAAACTGAGATATTGATGTCGCTGGAACGCCTGAAAAGTCATTGTGGGTAAGTGAATTGCCCACTTGTCAAGATGAAGGGCGATGGTGATGTGAAATGCAGGGCTGTCAGAGGTACTACTTATAATAATTGGATTTGTAATATTCTATGTTGCCGTAAACCCTCTTCAAGAAGATAACTGTTAATTTTAGCTTTGAAAATGTTACATAAAGAGTTTTATTGCTATCATTAGGTTACATATAAATCTCTTTATTCCGGAATTATCGGATTTATTTTACCGCTTAACTTTCACATCTCTTCTGATTTACGAATATTTAAATCACGATTATCCCCTTAAGGTCAATTAGTGATATTTTAACTTATTTCGAACCAACTATGTATATGGCTAGTCTTGTTATATGGGAATAATTGAGACTAGAAGCAGTCTACAGGCTACGTTCAAAAGAATCTTGTCCGACCTCCTGATAAACCACGTCTTTCAGCAAGGTGAATTGTGGCAATCCGATACTCACATGAGGAAATCTTCCGGTTCAAGTGAAAGCTTCCATAAGAATCAGCACCCTAATCAATGGTATGTGCCTTGCTAATTTTTCTCCAATGTGAAAGTACCTAACTTTATTGTTAAAAATGAAAAGGTTTTTATTTCAAACAAGTTGTCATTACAGTTTTCATATTTGAACACAACACTCATGAAAAGTCATGTTAAAGCGCGACTTACTCCTGAAAAAGAATATTTATCTGTTTTTAATTTCTCGTGTTCCTCAAACTACATGCGGAATTAGTGCAAGTGCCTTCCGCTCGCATTACCTAGGTACAAACGCAATGGCGTATATAGGGGAGAGGCTTCCGGGCTTAAGCCCACCCCCCCCGAAATCTTACTTACTATAGTAAACTATATGAAATATCTTGCAGAATTTTCACATTTTCAGGCAAAGCCTCCCCCCGAAAGTTAGCAAAGCCTCCCCCCGAAACAAAATCGTAAATACGCCACTGTACAAACGGCTACGATCTTGGTACTAGCACATGTTTCGGTTTCCAGATCTCAAATATTTATATTTCAGCCTGATTCTATGTATGAATCCGAAATTTCAAATCTATATAACAGGCACCAAAATTCATAGTTTATTCTCGGTGCTCATATTGTGATTTACTAAATAATTGTTAAATCTAATTGTAGGGTATACATTTGATATTTTGAGCAGACTGAGCAAGATAAATATACGTAAAAAGTAGTCAATACTTGTCTTAACTGTTTATGTTTTCTTAACTGTCAATGAAATAGGTGCATTGAGGAATTTTAAATATTCACCTCGGTCCTGCAACCGAGTGGAACTAGATTCGACATTCGAACTCTCATCCGGATCGTTTTTTTTTCTTAAGTAAGCCAAACATTTGATCTTTAGAGTAGAATGAAGGAAACAAATAGACTTGTCAATATTCGTCTTAATTTTCTGTTCTCTTCTTCACTGTCAGGACTTCGTGAAATTACTTTCGGCGAATTTTAGATATTCAAGTTTATCATAATTTGGATGGGATGTGGGTTTGGATAAGAATCAAGATCCGAGATCCGGATTTCGGATCCAGATCCGAATTTCGAAACCAGATCCGAGATCCGAATCCAGATCCGAGATTCGAGATCCGGATCCAGATCCGAAATCCGAGATCCGGACCCAGATCCGAGATCCGGATCCAGATCCGAAATCCGAGATCCGGATCCAGATCCGAAATCCGAGATCCGGATCCAGATCCGAAATCCGAGATCCGGATCCAGATCCGAAATCCAAGATCCGGATCCAGATCCGAAATCCGAGATCCGGATCCAGATCCGAGATCCGGATCCAGATCCGAGATCCGGATCCAGATCCGAGATCCGGATCCAAAGGATCCGGACCCAATCAGATCCGGATCTTCGGATCCGGCCAGATCCGGATCCGGCCATCCCTAATGTGAGCTATTAATTTAATTTGTTAAATTCTATTTCTTAATTTAACTTATGAAAAATATAATCTAAAACAGGTTCAGAGTCAGATTGTTCTCTATTTCTCATTTCTTGCTCTAAAACGTGTAAAACTGTGTTATCCTAATAGGCATCTATTAATTTCTTCTTAATCTGAACATACATAAGATTATCATATTCTGCGATCGATTGTAAAGCTGACAAAAAGGCGCGAGCCCCATTTTCTAAACAATATGTCAACAAATGACGTTTCTGTACTCACGAACGTTATGAAGAATAGAAAAATCCTCACAATGATTAAAAATGACTGAACTGACTCGTTCAATTTACCAGAAAATCTCGGGGGTTCTACTAAACGATGTAACGTAGATGAAATGTCATAGCATATTCCATTATAGCTATTTTCTAAATCACAATTCCTAACCACACTAATAAATAATTAAGTAAAACACACAATTACTAAACTTACACTACTATATATATATAACATCAACATATAAATGACACTTCTTATATACTACTAGAAATAAAAACAAAATATAACGACTTGGCAAAATCTTCTCTTCCCATCCACAAATAAATCAATAAATTAAAAAAAATGAAACAACAGTTACTCCAACTGAACAAATACACAAACGTAGTGAAAGTGGGCGGGTGTGCTAAGGGTAACTCTACTCAATTTCTCTCAGAATAAAGAACTATAAATTACACTGTACTTGTTACTCAAATTGCATCGTCATTATATTCAACTCAATAGGTTTTATCTTTTCAAAATCTCTAATATGCCTGACTTATCTATCGAAACTATGAGCTGTACTTTTCTTTAAAGAAAAAGGGAGATTTTGGAATCTTTCAGCATCTACCACCATGTGGCGGTGGGCACATGTAAAATATTTGGAAATTAGGGATCGTTACAACCGCGTAAGCTTTCCAGCATCTCCACCATGTGGCGGTGTTGTGCCATCAGTCGTAGCTCAAACTAATCTAAACTAAATAAATAATAAATAAATAAATCTCTATAGTTCTCAATAAATGAATGCAACAAATTAGGGATGAAACTGATGCACAACATGGTACTTAACTGAAAATTATGATTGCATTTTGATAAAATTCAAATGTTTGAAAATGACTAATTGAAAAAAAAGGCGAGAGAGAGATAGGATGAGCACTAGCCTGATATTCCAACGAGACTGGCGTTGTCCTTGTCACCTGGAACGATGAATGTCTTTCTCTGGAGAAATTCTGGAAATGCTGGAATCAATCAACATGTGGATCTCAATCCTGTTGATCTGCCAGGGGCGTCGAGTTCTCTCTTTACAGTATGTCTTCTACTATGTACTTCTTCACCTTCATGCTACTACTCAGATGTAAACTCAAATGTGTCTGCGGCAATGAACCAACAGAATGATATTCTCGGGATACGGAGTTGGTCGTCCTTCAATGGTGCGATGTGCTTGCCTCCGACGATTCTGCACCTTCCTGAACTTTGTGGCTAATACCCCTTATTGATATGTCCTCCGTGTTTTTGTTTGGCTGTAAAATCATGAGTCTGGCATTCAGAAAACGGTGAAATATCAAGCTATGCGGAAGGGAATGCGGAAAATCAAGAAGGAAACTAGTTGTATTTAATGACAATTTCAAAAGTAACAATTAACAAATTCATGCTTATTTAAACTGTCTGGCAATGTACAACATTAATAAAAAGTTTTTATTCCGTAGAATTTTGAAGAGTTCATGATACTGTCGAAGATAATCGTGAAAATAATGAAATAGAATTTAACAAATTAAATCAATAGTTCACAGTCATCTCACAGTCACATCACTATTACTACGCATATACTTCACACAGGCTAACTTACTTCGAATGACTATACATGTATGCGTATCAAATAATATACGGATAGATTATGCTATATATGTATTAGGTTATTTTTTAAAGTAAACACTAAGCCTTGCGTTGAGTTTTGAAACTATTAACAGTAATCCTACCTGGAAATCAATTAAAGAATGGATCGATTATTCGTGAGAAGAGCCTAGCCTCCAATGAAAATTTTGGGAGTTTAACAGGGCCTGAGCTCCTTGGTTCCGCCGCGATGATTGATACGTAATACTACTTCCGAAGAAGAACTTGTCCAATTTCATTATTCGTTAAATTACTAGTGAAAATGTTAAATATATGTATGCAGTAAATTATTCGTAAATATTAAATATTCGAAATTCGTTAATACACAAAGGAGTTTCAAAACTTATCCGTAATAAGATTATTTTCCTTCAGGTTTCAAATATAAGTGAAGGTTCCTGATTTGTATATTATTTATGCAAATTTACAGATTGACACACAAGGAAAAAAAGGGGAGAATATAGTATCAGTTAACGGCAATTCAAAAATTCACGAAATTAACGGATAATATAATGTATAGAACCATTAACAGAATTAACTCTGTAACTCAATCGAACATGGATTATCGGATTAGGAAAGCACAACGGTAACCATTCTTCTAAAGGGTTACTTCTTCCGGCTCGCCTAAATAAAGAGCCTTTTCTTCTCCCTCAAAACAGTAGCTTGTTAATAGCCAAATTGACTGGCAAAACACAGGAATATGTAATTGTGGACTTGGACGGCATTATATCACTGTATTTACAAAATCATCAACGTTACAGATGTTTTAAAAGCAAAATACAAAACTCCTTTATACTTAATCAAACACGGCGCGTGTATTGTATTCATAAACAAACTAAAGACGAATCAATTACAGCGTAGTAATATTGCTTTAGTGGTCAAGGTGCTTGACCAGTAATTTGAAGATAATCGAATCGAATTGGATCCAAGAATTACCAGTAGATTTTCTTTACTTTAGAATCTTTGGTGGCGATTGATCGGCGATGACAAACATTATATTATCTTCAGATATTTGAATACTCGGATGTTTCAATACTTAAACTATCAGATCTTCAGGAATAATAATAATATAAATAATACTAATAATCAGGGCCCGGATCTTGTTGACCTAAAAAAATTTTAAAAAGTGACCTATAAAATGACACTAAAATTCCTGAAAAATGACCCTAAAATCACAAAAATTGACCTTAAAACTTACGTTTTCTCAAACTTTTATTTCATTAAACATTAACATTTTTTAATATCCATTGGATTTCTAATTAACATTTCTCACTCTTACTCAAAAGCTTTTTTTTTTCAGTTAGTTGCAGTCCATTGATCATTTATTTCTATTGATTAGTCCATTGTACGCCATTGTAATTATTGAAAGCGTCGATTCACTCCCGAGTTTTAGGAAGCACACTTAACAATAAAACTTAGAAGTTTAGACTACATGAAAATAATAGATAAAAACCTGTTTAAAACCCTTGCATGCCTTCTAATGCATTTTTAGTTATTCACGTGATCACATTCTTTGTGGTCAATAACCCAAAACTATCTGTTTGGCCATCTACCAATCACCCACCTTTCGTTAACCAGCTACGGTATAGTTTTCATTAGCTTGTTAAGAATGCAGTTTTTGCATTCCAATAGTCAGGAAGTAAGAAAAGAGATTATTCAACTTCGTCTTTTCCACGTCCGTAAACCGTTCATTTGAAGATTTCCTTATGTAGAAAAAAAAGAATAAAAAGATCATAAGTGACCTAAAAGTTGCCTTAAAATATTAAAAAAAGACCTGAAATTTCAAAACAGCAAAAAGTGACCAAAAGTTGACCCTAAAAAACTACATTTTTAGAACCTAGATTTGATGGATAACGTTTTTATTTGAACTTGTCTTGTCCTATGCGTAACAGAAAAAAGTTGACTTGTCAACAAAATCCGGGCCCTGCTAATAATATTTATCATTATCTCATATATCAAAGAAAAAAGCTTATTATCGCTCAGAGCATAACATTACAACCAGAAATGTAACATTTGGCAACAATATTTCAGTTTTGCTTAGTATTGCATACAGGAAGAGGAAATCATCATCTCGTTTCTTAAACAAAACAAACAAAATCGATAAGAGAATCAACATTTTACATTCAAGACGGGACAAAGCCAACTCAATATATCGTCTCGCTCTGGAGATGAGAATCTAGACGAGACGAAAATTATCGTAAACTTTTCTCGTATTATCTCGATTCTCGAATAGCGTATGCCCATTCTTTAAGTAACAATTGCTTTTTAGACTGAATCTTATACACTATTTTGTTACTTTCTATTTCGGATCTCATTGAATTTATTATGGTATGTGTAGGTATTCTAGTAGCAAAGCTTTTATAATTACTTTTGCATATCTTAAAATATAGTGTGTTATATTCCTTACCGTTCAGCGATATTCAGTTATTTTCACTACAATTATTTTCCCCAATACGTCCTGTAGAATATTTTCTACATGAAACTTTAGTGGACCGCTTTCGTTTAAAATTTTGGTAGTTTCATAGGTGTATCCTAGTGGTCGGGACACACTAACGAAATTCCGACTTACATGTAAACGTTGCTAATTTAAGGGCAACTTTAAAAATTTTAATACTGTTATTATTACTATTATTATTATTATTATTATTATTATTATTATTATTATTATTATTATTATTATTATTATTATTATTATTAATAATAATAATATTGACGATTTAAGACCTCAACATTACATTACGAGAATCAAGCATGCAATGTTAATAAGAATACTCCAGTTCGTAGGAAAAGAAAAAGAAATGATAAGAGATACTTCCGAAGGATTAGTGTCCGAAAGGAAACGAGGAGTCGAAAAGGAAGGTGTCAGCTGCTGGACAATATTGATATCGAAACTTTGGATGCATAAACAGAAACTAAGTAGGATTTCTCTTCATCACGATACATAGTAACGTGCTTTCTTTGAATAAAATACTTTGGATTATGTATGAATAATATTGATATTTTAACAGGATATACATACGAATATAAAAAATGAATAATTTCTATTTACATATTTTGGTTGAACGGATATATGGAACGTGTTGTAAACGGCGAATGAAAATATTATTATTACCAGCAGTAGGAGTAATAGTGGAATACGTTCGGAATAATTTCTAGGAAACAATATCGCTTTAGACATATTTATGACTCATGCTAATCCCTAAGCATGACTCTTGTGTATTCCTGAATAGTTGCTAATCACGATACGTTTTCACACAGTACGAATCAAGGTTGTAGACAGACATGTGACGTCATATTGCTAGTATTCCCCTGAGAAGAAAGACCTATCCTCTCTAACTTGTAAGACGGAAAGAAATTGAGTATTTTTATTTTATTGCACATCAGAAGTATGAATATTGTAGTTGATAAAATTTTCCTTAATTACCGCAGGGAGAATCAAGCATGGTACTTCTGAATTATGAAACGAACGCTCATACCAGTACACTAAGACTACTCTGTTAAGTAAGAGAAAGAAATACTCGCGTATATAGAAAATTGCACACGTCAACGATAACGACGAAACACTTTGATATCGGTCATGATAAATTACTGTAGTCGAGAAACTTCAAATTTAAATTAGAAATGAAAGTACTCATAGAAACATGCAAGGACATGAAGGAGAAAGTGGTGTTTAAAAGTATTTGGAAGCATGAACTGGAACCTGGTGCCTCAGTCCACTTCCTTTTCTGATTCACCGAAAGTATCTCTGTAACTTGTCTCTATTATACTAACGAATATTCGTTTTACAGTTGAACGACAGGGACACGAACACAGATACATCGAGGACATATACAATTTCATAGAATTATCTCTGCTAATTGAAGACGGAACAGCTATCATTGAACTATCTGCAGCAGTGATGGCGTGGGTCAATTAAAACTTGACCCGCCACCCATCGTGACCTTCGACTCACCATGACCCACCGCACATTACAACCCACCAACAACCATGAACCACTCCGACCCCACCACGGACCACTACCAGCTGTTCCTCTATCTGACCGACCACCCACGGCGACTCACTCGTATCAACCACCCACCATAACCCACTGAACCACAACGCACCGATCTGCTCCGACACACCACCTACCAAAATTCATCGCTATCAACTCTGACACATCATCAACAGCCTCTTCTGCACTGACTAAAGAGTTTATACTTCTAATAAAACCTAGCTTTCAAATTCTAACTAATCGGAGTTTCAATTTTTACGGTCACTCGTTCAAACACCGTTCTGTTACAATAACGGTGGATTTGACCTTTACGATATAAAATGGTAGTGTTAGCCATGGACAAAGTTTGATGAATTTCAATTAAATTATTATGGCATAATTATTTCCTTGTTGAATTATCGATACAAAAATTCGGACCCCCACTACCCCCTTAAGATATTATTACAGTGAAACCTCTACTAACGTACACCTCTGTAAAGCGGACACCTCTCATAACGGACATATATTGTAATCCCCAAACACTATAATAGGAAAAAACCATGTTGACAAACCTCTCTAAAGCGGACACTCTCTAGTACGGACACGGACAGTCTTTTCTGTCTCTTAAGGTGTTATTTACCTCCAAATTACGGACACTTTCTCTAGAAACAAGGTGAAAAGTATAGAAAAAATACATTTTCAGAAATGCATACATGTATCACCACGGAAGCATTGTAATAACATTTTTCCTCGTCAACTGGCTGTTCAGAAACTCAGATGAAGCGTCTTTGTTTAACAACACCCTCATATCCTTTGCTTGCATTCCAGTCCCACCCAACCTGTTTTAGAATCAAAAGTGATTGACAGTTGCCTGCCATTTGGGATGACACTTCATTCTAGTGTTCCGCTGGAATCAAGCAGAAGACATGTATGGTATTTTTTGTCCGCGTATTCGCAAATTGTCTTAGTGCCTCTATGTGTAGACGGAAATCTTTTTAAGTCATTTTGCATCGAATAAGCAATAAGGTGTAAGTTATGTTAAAATTGAATTGATTGAAAAAAATGAAATGAAATCTTTGAGTTTTACGTCCCACAGTTATGCCGGTTAGGCTAAAGGAGACGCTGATGATGAGTAATGAATAAAATGGTGGAATGAAGAAATTGGGAGGAAACGGGAGAAGCCCGAGAAAACCCACGCACACGGTGTTTGTCCACCACAAAGTTCACTTGGCAGGGGCTGGGATCGAATCCGGGACCCAAGCACCATAGGTGAACGCTCTACCACTGAGCCACCGGGCCCCCCGAATTGATTGAATTTTCGAAGAATACTGAGGTGTGCGAAGGATAGCTGAAAATTTTTTATCGGTAAAACACAAGCACCTGAGATAATATAATACCAAGACAAGTTAACAAAGTTGGGGTGTGAAAATGATAATGAAAATAGTGTCTCATTGCTTTGAACAAAGTTGGTGTGCAAGTAAATGTTTTTATAGAGTGCGGAATGAAAAAAATTCCTGTGTTAGGGTCGATGCTAAAAGCTAAGAATTTGGAGGTAGCAACAGAAATGAATGTTTCAGATATCAAGGTCTCGAACGAGTGGTTAGAGAAGTTTCGGATTACACACAAAATTTCTTTCAAAGCGATTTGTGAAGAATCCGCAGATGTCGACATGCCCACAGTCATAGAACGGTTTGATAAATTACTTTCAATAGTTTGTAATTACATGTCACCTTATTTACTAATTTACGTAAGAAAATATCGAAACCTCTCTAAGACGGACACCTCTCTATAGCGGACAATTTTTGATTTCCCACGGCTGTCCGCTTTAGAGAGGTTTCACTGTATAATGAAAGTGATATGATAAGATCCCAGTATGGATTAAGACCTAACTATATGCCAAAAGTAAATTCATTTGACTTTGTGATTGGGCCGTGATGATCAGGCACATATAGTAACATTCATTTTTATATAATAATTTCTATATTACAGGGAATCAAAAATGTATTTTTCCAGCAGTTAGCCCGCGTGAAAACTCACAGGCTGTGAGTCTTGTAAGCCAAGTAGTAGTATAAGTCCTATTGTTATTAATGCAATTAAAAAAATCAATATCAAAAAATGCCCGTTATTCTTTTTTCACTTAGAGATACTCATCTCAGGTAAGTAAACAGATACAAATGAAAAAGAAACTGTAGTGGAGTCCTTGAAAGTAAAACGTAGACAATTTTAGCAGCGTTCACAAGCATATTTTTATTGAGCTCGAACCTAGCAATAGGAGCTAAATACGCGGTCCTAATTAGTTGATGTTACTCATTTTTCGCCATGTAGCATAAATATAGCAAAAATTAAACACCTACTATAGTCTGTGTCTTTGTGAACGAGCGTGCAAGCACAATTAGTTAGTGATTATAATTACGTTTGGCGTGGGTTCGAACCCGGCTCAGGGATACTTTTTTCATTCTTACATTTTATTTTTTATTATGTGTTCATAACACCTTTTCATTAATATAAGGTAACTAATTCTCAAAAAAGTTATTTACTCACGTTATGCGTTAAGGTTTGCTATACGAACCCATAGTATAAGTAGTAGTAGTGGTGGTGGTGGTAGTAGTAACAACAGGTCGGAAGGGCCGCAGGGCTCTTTTTGTTCCGCCTTGACTGGCAGGACATTAATTCAACCTCAGCTACTTCTTCAATTTTCTTCTTTAATTCCAACAAAGTGACAATCTTCTATTACTATAACACACAATATATACACGAAAAGGTTTGGGCAATTGCAAACTGCAACCAATCAGAACCTTGTTTTTAGTTCCTATGGCAAGGGTCGAGGGTGAAAAAATATACTTACTGTTCAGAAGGTAGTGTCTACAATGCAGTAAAAGGTGAGTCGGTAGATCAGAGTGGACCGGTGGTTCCCAGTGGGTAATGGTGGGTTGCGGGTCGCAGAGGGTCACATGCTTTTGACACTCGACACACCGATCCACTCAGAAAACTCGACTCATTTGACCCACTTACCCACTCCAACGCTGATCTGAGCGTGGCGTACTTGGTTCGTTCCCAAGGCATATGAGCTTGAAGTGAACAACATGGAGCTCGTGGGTTTTCTCGGGGCACTCACAATTCCTCCCACTTTCACCTTCCCCCAATACGTCCCTCATAATTTACTTGGTTTAATCATGGTCTCACTTAACCTAACAGACATAATCGTGGGACATCTGCGCAAAGATCACGAAATATGAAAAGTGCTAATAACAGTATGTCAGAAGTGCCTAAAGAGCATGAAGATTTGGAACGAAACTTTGTGTATGGACAATACGCAAAAAATAAACGGAAAAACGGTTTTAGGGAACTAAAGCCCCACCCAAAATTTTGAAATTTGACTCCCGAAAATCAAAAAGTGGACCGAGGCAAACAAAATTTTGCACAGATATTCTAGACGCGCAATGAGGGAATATTTGTTTCATATTCCCTAAAAAAAACGGTTGGGTGGGCACGGACTCCGAAAGATCTTTGATCATGAAATGTCAAAATTACCAATAACAGTACGTCAGAAGTGCCTAAACGTCATGAAAAGTTGCCACGAAATTTTGTGTGGGGCCAATACGCAAAAAGGAAAATATTTGATTTTTCATTTTATGTGGAAAAACTATTTTAGAGTGCAAAAGCCCCAACCCTAAATTGGGAAAGTTAACGACCTAAAGGCAAGAACTAGACTGAATTGAATGTAATTGTGCACAGATAATGTATACGTACAATGACGCTTTATGTGTTTCGTATTTTTCTAAAAGAAAAGAGTTGGGTGGGGCACAGACCCTTCCAAATCTTTGATTATGAATTATCAAAATTGCTGAGAAGTATAAGTCAGAAGTGCTTAAAGAATATGGAGAATTGTAACGAAATCTTGTTGCAATGCGCAAAATATAAGCACGCATGTGTTTTTATTTTGTATCGAGAGGCAGTGTTGGGGCCAAGATTTCCTCCGAAAAAAGTAAATATTATAGTAAAAGTGCAATAAGGAGTGGATCGTAGCGAATGAAACTGTGTGTAGATATTGCATATGGAAAATAAGAGAATTTGTATTTTCCAATTATCCCCATCCGATTTGCTTCAAATCTGGCGCACAAAGAGCAATCACAAATCGAAACATGTTTTTGTTTATGTAGAAAAATATTGTATGGATTAAAGACGCCCCCTGAAACACTATAAAATAGGTCATAGGTAGGAAACGGCTAGGGTTAAAATAGTGAACTTTTGCCAATAGACAGATGACCTAAAAGTTAGAATCAGTAGAGTGAATATCAAGTGTGCCCTGCTTCTACCCAGTAAAATTCAAGTTAAAACACTAAACATCGGGCAACCTAGGATGGTTCAAAGAGACAGACAAACGAGCAATTGCAACCTAAACAAAAACACGTGTCGATTTATTTTATGTTTACTTTTGATGCATTGTAGACTGTATCTTCTCCACAGTATATTTTTTCATCCTAGACCGTACCCATAGGAACTAAATACACGTTTCTGATTGGTTCCAGTTTGCGATTGCCCAAACCTTCTGGTGTAAGTATTGTGTATTACAGTAAAAAAAGAAAATTGTCACTTTGTTGGAATTAAAGAAGAAGAAAATTGAAGAAGGTGGGTTTAAATTTATATCATGGCAGTCAAGATGGAACAAAACGAGCCCCTCGGATTTTCTGACCTGCTACTGCTGCTGCTACTACTACTACTACTACTACTACTACTACTACTACTACTACTACTACTACTACTACTACTACTACTACTACTACTAATGCTACTTCTTCTTCTACTACTAGTACTACTACTACTTATACTATGGATTAGTGTAACAAACCTGCACGCTTAACGTAAGTAAATCACTTTTCGAGTATTATTTATTTTATTTTAATTCAAGAAGTGTTATGAAAAATGAATTAAAAGTAGAATATAGGAATTAGAAAAAGTATCCATAAGCCGTGTTTGAACCCACGCCAAAAATACTTAAAATTACTAGCCAATTGTGCTAGTAAGCTTGGCCACGAAGACCGACAGTAGTAGCTGGGTGATTTTTACTATATTTATGCTACGTGGCGAGAAATGGATAACATCAATTAATCAGAATCGCGTATTTAGCTCCTATTGCTAGGGTCGACCGTTACTAGAAATATACTTCTGAACACTGGTGAATTTGTCAGCGTTTTACTTTCAAGGCGTACATTAGAGTTCCTTTTTCATTTTGTTCCTGTTTACTTACCTGAGATGAGTATCCCCAAGTAAAAAAAGAAAAACGCATTTTTCGATATTAATATTTCTAATTGCAAAAATAACAATAGGCCTTATCGTACTACTTCGATTTCAAGACACACTGCCTGTGAGTTTTTAGAGAAGTTAATTACTGGAAAACTACATTTTTGATTCACTTTAAAATATAAATTATTGTAGAAAAGAATGAATGTAACTATGTGTGCCTGATCATCACGGCCAAATTGCAAAGTCAAATGAAAATACTTTTGACATATAGTTAGGCCCTAATCCAAACAGGGATCTTATCATATCACTTTCATTATAATAATATCCTAAGCGGGTACTGTGGATCTGAATTTTCAGAACACTTTAAACTTACGGAGCTGAAATTCAGTATATTAACTCTTTATTAAAAATAAGCAGAACGTCTCATAGCCTTTTATAAAATTCTTCTTTATGAAGGGCATCACTTTCTATATATGCAAAATTGGTAGTGGGTTGATTTGTAAAAATAATCGAAAACGATCGATATTAGTTAAGAAACAAATTCAGTGATATTAGTTGAGAAACAAATGCAAACAAAAAATACAGTGATTCGCATCATATATCGATATATGCATACCATGCACTTTCTGCTATAATAGTTGCTGAAGCTTATCTTTATTATATGGAGCGCTTAGCGCAAAGGACAATCAAGCAATAAAGTTGTGAGAAAAATAGACCTAAAATTCGTAATCTACACTTAATTATACGGAAATTTTAAGTTTGGATTGTACGTTGGTTTACTCACCTTGATTTTGTACTTTTAAATTTCATGGGTTTTTCCACTAAAACTATCGATAATTCAACAAGATAATAATTATACCATGATAACTTAATTAAAGTTCATCGAAAGTTGGCCCATGACAAACAGTTTACCATTTTATACCGTAAAGGTCAGATCCACCGTTATTCTAACAGGTCGCTGCTTAAGCGAGTGACCGTAAAAATTGAAACTCCGATTAGTTAGAATTTGAAAACCTGGTTTTATTACAAGTACAAACTCTTTAGTCAGTGGAGAAGGTGCTGTGGATCATGTGTCAGAGTTGATAGAGATGTGTTTTGGTAGGTGGTGGGTTGGAGCATGTCGGTTGTTTGTGGTTCAGAGTGGGTCATGGTGGGTTGAGAGTACGAGTGGGTCGTGGTGGGTCAGAGTGGATCTCGGCTGATAGTGGTCCGTGGCTGGTGTTGAGCCGGAGTGAGTAATAGTGGCTGGTGGGTCGGAGTGGCTAATAGTGGCTGGTGGGTCATGATGAGTCATGGGCCACGATGTGTGGAGGGTCAAATTTCCATTGATCCACGCCATGATTGCTTCAGGCAGTTCAGTGCTCGCGGTACTGTCTTCAATGAACGGAGGAAATCCTTTGGAATTCTATATGTCCTCGATGTCTCGATGTATCTGTGTTCGTGTCCCTCTCCCTCAAGTTTACTGGAAATAACTGTGAAATGAGTATTACTAAGTAAAATAAAGACAAGTTTCCGAGATACTTTCGGTGAATCAGAAAAGAAAGTGGTCTGTAGTACCAGGTTCCAGTTAATGTTTGGAATTACTCTTTAAAGCAGTTTCTCCTTCATGCCCTGCGTGTTTGTATGTATACTTTCGCTTCTTAATTTAAATTTGAAGTTCCTCGACTATAGTACTTTATTATGACCGATATCAATGTCTTTCCTCGTTATCGTAAACGTTTGAAATTTGCTATATACACGAGTATTTTTTTACTCTTACTTAACAGAGCAGTCTTAGTGTACTGGCATGAGCGTTCGTTTCGAAAATGAGAAGTACCGTGTTCGATTCTCGCTGCGGTAATTAAGAAATATTTTATCAAGGACAACATTCATACTCGTGATGTGTAATAAAATAAAAATACTCAATTTCTTTCCGTCTTACAAGTTAGGGAGGAGAGATCTTTCTTCACAGGGGAATACTAGCAATATGACGTCACATGTTTGTCTACAACCTTGATTCGTACTGTGTGAAAACGTATCGTGATTAGCAACTGTTCATGAATACGTAAGAGTCATAAATGTGTCTGAAACGATATTGTTTCCAAGCAATTATCCCGAACGTATTCCACTATTACTCCTACTGCTAGAAATAATAACAATATTTTCGTTCGCCGTTTACAACACGTTACATATATCCATTCAACCAAATTTTTTAAATGTGAACTATTCCTTTTATATTCGTATGAATATTTTGTTCAAATATCAATATTATGCGTACATAAGCCAAAGTATTTTATTCAAAGAAAGCATGTTACTATGTATCGTGATGAAGACAAATCCTACTTAGTTTCTGTTTAGGCATCCAAAGTTTCGATATTAAGACTGTCCAGCAGCTGACACCTTCTTCTTCCCTCCTCGTTTCCTTTCGGACACTAATTCTTCGGTAGTATCTCTTATCCTTTCTTTTTCTATGAACTGCAGTATGCTTATTAACATTGCAATAGGACGTAATATTGAGGTCTTAAATCTTCAGTAATACTAATATTATTATTAATAATAATAATAATTGTTATTATTCAAATTTTAGAAGTTGCCCTAAAATTAGGCAAATCTTACAAATAAGTCGGGATTTCCGGAGGGTTTCCGGATCTCTAAGGCACACTCTGCAACTACCAAAATTTTAAACAAAGTCGTTCCACTTAAGTTTCATGTAGAAAGTATTTTAATGTTCGTATTTAGGTAAATAATTGTAATAAAAAGAACTGAATATTACTGAACACTAATGCATATAATAAACTAACTTTTAGGATATGCAAAAGTAATTATAAAAACTTTGAAACAAAAATACCTGCATAGACCATAATAAATTCAGTGAGATCCAAAATAGAAAGTAACAAAATAGCGTATGAGATTCAGTCTACAAAGGAATTGTTACTTAAAGAATGGACATACAGAGGTTGTTCAGTCTCCATTTGGCCAATTGTGACTTACCTAAAAATGTACAAGAATCCATGGCGCCAGGTCCTTAGGTGCTCGATGTGTTTCCCTTGGTTCCTAACAATAGCCTGATACCGTGTTTTCCACTATAATAGACTTCTCTGAAGAACTGGGAGGGGAATGTTGTCCCATTCCGTTTGCACAGCTTTCCAAAGTCCTTTTACAGTTGTCACACGCCGGTTTTTCAGGGCCCGCTTCAGAAGTCCAAATCCACAATAGTCCATAGGACTTGCATCTGGAGATTTACAGGTTCCTCATTAAAACGTATCGCCTCTATAGCACTTGCCTCCTCCATCTCCCTGTAGAATGCTTGGGACGATCGTGAGGTGTGTGATGAGGCCTTGTCCATGTGAATGCGCACCACATTGGCGTCATATCCATAGATTGTTGGAATCTCATGCTCGTAGATTGGCCGCATGATCTGCTTCTGAAATTACTGCGAATTTATTTTGCAGTTCTTCGCCATCCTACGAATCTTCAGTTTACCTCGGTAACAGTAGCCAGTAACAACCATGAACCCTTTTCGGAAGGATTCTTTACAAGACACGGACCCATCTTCTGAATTACTTGGCTTTTTTCTCTCGGAACATGATGGCTCTCGGTTTGCCGCGGTAGTAAAGGTAAATCCATGCTTCATCGAGCGTTACAACGTACGCTTCCGGGCGTTACACTTTCGTTCCTTTTGGTGGGCATCCGTGAGAAGATGGCCGCGAGCTTTCATGAGTTTTTCCAGCTTGAGTTGAGGGTGTAACGTCAGGTTCACAGTCTCCAAAGACACATCAAGACGATTAACCATATACCTTTCTGTGGGTGGATTTTCTTGCATTGCCATTTTGCGAAGTTTCCTCTGCATGGTGGAGATGGCCTTGGTGCATTCCCACTTCCTAGGCAAGTTCGTTGGTGATCCAAATGGTGGAGCTTCGTTGCCGTTGTACTTTTTAATAACATTTTTATTCCACTTAAACTAATGTTGCAACCATTCTTTTTGCACTGTTTTCTAATGACAGAAATACTAAAGAGGGTGTCATAAAGAGCCACAACATAGCCTTCTCAAAACCGGCTTAGTTGGGGCGGCATTTTGCTCACAGAGCGGAAACCCACACACTTGGAAACAAATTTAACACAACACTCACAACAATGGTCCTGTTTTGTGCGTTAGTTTCGTCCGCGCGGAAAAACAATTCTGTTCCCAGGAAGCCAGAGCACAACACTACAGGACGCCATCAGCCAGGTCGGTTGACTCCATTCTGCTCGGGAGGGGGAAGGAACGAAATCGGCCAAATGTAGGCTGGAAAACCTCTGTACACTATCTCGAGAATCAAGATAAAACGAGAAATGTTTACGATAATTCTCGTCTCGTCTTGATTCCCATCTCCAAAGCGAGACGATAATTTGAGTTGGCCTTGTCCCGTCTTAAATGTAAAATGTTAATTCTCGTATCAGTTTTGTTTGTTTTGTTTTGGAAACGAGATGATACATTCCTCTTCTCCTGAGCAACACTAAAAAAAAAAAGAAAAGAAAAGAAATACTATTGCCAAATGTTACATTTCTTGTTTCAATGGTATGAACTGAGCGATAATTAGCTCCTTACACTTGACATTCTATAAGATGATTATTATTAGTAGTAGTTTATTATTATTAGTTTATTATTATTATCATCATTATTATTATTATTATTATTATTATTACTATTATTATTCCTGAAGATTTGATAATTTAAGTATTGAAACATCCGAGTATTCAAATATCTGAATATAATAAAACGTGTGTCATCGCTGATCAATCGCCACCAAAAATTCTAAACGAAAAAAAAAAGATTACTGGTCGTTCGTGGATCCGATTCGATTCGATTACCTTCAGATTACTGGTCGGGAGCCTTGACCACTGAAGCACGATTACTACGAAGTAATTGATTTGTCTTTAGTTTGTTTGCGAGTATACCGCGCCGTATTTGATTCAAAATAAAGGAGTTTTGTACTTTGTTTTTTTAATATCTCTAATGATGAAAATTTAGTGAATACAGTGATATAATGCCCACAGAGTACTCAATTACATATTCCTGTGTTTTGCCAATCAATTTGACTATCAACAATCTACTATTTTGAGCGAACAGAAAAGGCTCTTTATTTACGAGAGACGGAAGAAGTAACGCTTAGACGAGTGCTTAGAGTTGTAGTTACTTAATCCGCCATCTTCACTTTTTAAAATATTTCATTTAGAAAACAGGGCAGCAGTTCGATGCTGCTAAATGAAAATTAATCTCTAGTGGTAAAATTCAGTAATGATGTAATCCTGAAGATAAACCAAGAAAAATGAATGGAGAAAACGAGTTACAGAGTTAACTCTGTTAATGGTTCTATATTTGATATTAACTGTTTATTTCTTGCATTTTAAAATTGTTGTTTATTGACACTATATTCGCATCTTTTCTTTTCGTGTCTCAATGTGTTAAATTTCACAAATATTATACAAATCAGTACCCTTAGTTATATTTTCAACCAACGGGAAATACGCTTGGTACGGATAAGTTACCCAACTCGTTTGAGTGTTATCGAATTTTGCATTTTTAATATGTACAAATAAATTGCTGCATATCAATATTTAGCATTTTCAAAAGCCATTTAACGAATAATGAAATCGGACATGTTCTTCTTACATATCAAAGTAGCATTACATATCAATTAGTGGCGCCCGAACCAACGAGCTCAGGACCTGTTAGACATGAACAGTTTTCGTTAGGGTGTGGGTCCTTCCCCTGAATGATCTACCATACTTTGATTGATTTGCAGGTAGGTCAATAGTCTCAAAACACAGCACAAGGCTTTGTGTTTACTTAAATAAAAAACCTAATACATATACCGTATAATCTATCCTTATTGGGGTGATGACTTTTATACCTCATTTTCGTGTAGCATAATTTAATGAGCTTTCATTCAAGATTTGATAAAATCGCACTTTCAGGGGAGTATGATACAAAAACCTCACGCACAAAATGATAAAAAAAAAATATATTAACTTTTTTGTCCATGTTTTGAAGTAAATATAGACAGATACAAAATTGAACACAAGCTTTAGAATCATGTATATACAACATTAAATAGGGCCACCAAACATAAAGGGAAGTCAATTATTGACTATAATCTCATTGGACAGGATGAATCTTAGATGACGTTATCCTTTCTGCGGCAGAATTCGTACAAGTATTGCATAACTTTCATCGCACGCTCACAGTACTGGTTGCTTCTGGCAATACTAATTGGAGATTCATCTCTTTTCCAGGGCATTTTCAAGCATTTGAGACCTGTTGAGTAGTCACTCAGAGCTGCAGATATTTCATCAAAATCTTCAGCGTGAAAGAATTGACTGCTGAACCGATGGTCATCCCATGAGCAGAAATGAATGTTCAGAGTTTACGCAGCCTGTTCAGGTTTCACGCATCAAAATAAACGCAAGAAGGGCTAGAATGGCACCAGAGTTTCGGCTTGCATTGCTAATGTTTGCGATCTATTGAAACTTCACGAAGAGTAACTCATTCCTATCAGTGAAGCGATGGAAGACGCGAGTGTGGTGGTAGAGAAACTCCATGTCGTCTCTCCATCCGCCTATTTCCTTAATCTCAGTTTTACCATTGGTGAAGACTGCTTTTAATTTATCATATTTGCTCATCAAACCCTGTTCAAAGAAGTGCTTGATGTTTGGTGTTTTAATCCATACATATAGCTTATTGTCCATGACAACGCGAAGAAGGCGATCCTGCATATAATGCTGGCAACTGATGAACTTAAGCGTTGTTCGGCTACAACAAATGTTCGAAAGTAAAGGTCATCCCAAACCCGCCTTCTTGCCGGTATTCACGCTTGTTGTCTGGGCAACAATCATAAAGATTGATTCCCACATTTTGAACTCCTCTAACACATCCTGGAGTTTTGCAATTGTTTGAACTTTTGCATCTTTCAATTTGAGCGCAGTCAACTTAATTTATTTAGCTTCATTCTTGAGGACCACTGCCAGATATTCAAAGCCATCCATGCGTTTGCCGTCGAAGTGTATCCTTCACTTGTCCAAATGAAGCGTATTCAATTAGTTTTTCTTCACATGAGTAGCTCTTATGTAGATAGCCTCGTGAATCGCTGACTGGCATGGAATTGGAACTTCAATGTCCTCACCAGGAAACTGGTTGCACACCTTTTCTGCTCTTTCGGACGACAGCTTTGATTTTGTAACATGACGTCTTTCAATACCTGTTGTGTTACGCTTCCTTGTGCTCGTTGATGATGCATTCTCATCCTCCCAAGGATTGTCTTCGCTGTTGTTCGATGAGTCCGTGTAACTTGCAGAACAATTAGGTGGTGCTGAGCTGGTAAATGTCGACAGAGTCGATTCCATTGCCTTCCTTCGCTTGGATGGGTCTATGGTCTTTGTAATACAATGTTTGCCAGTGGAATAACTAACCTGGCCCTTGTTTTCAATTTGCAGTTTGTAGAGGTAATTATGCTCTTTGCAAATCCATTCCTCTTTTACCTTGGTCATGTCAAACAGTTCATTCAATGAATTAAAGTTTTGTTTCTTTCTGCAGCGCTCATATCCTTTCATAAGGTTTGCTAATTTTGCACAAAGAGCTTGATCAGATACATGCGGGAAGTTCAATGTTTTGCGCCATAGGGCTTTAAGCTCCATAGCAATTATACCGATCCTCTCTCTCCGTTCTTTGGCAGTGGATTCCAGAAATTTGAAAAGTTCAATAACGTGGTGTTTCTGGGGCATGCGACTCCTTTCACTGAAGAGTGCTTAATAAATTGCCGCGCTTGCCTCTTGTTGATGGCGCTTAAAACTGGACTAAGGTCCAGTTCTTCGTCCAGGTTTCGTTGTTCTTCTCCGTGTTAGAAGACCTCTTCTTGAACGACATATTATCTTCTACTCAACAACCGAAATAATAAAGGCCTTAGCGTAAAATTAAATACGTAACAAATTAAAGAAACTGTTACCGTATAGAGTTTTCACATATTTTATTTATATACAAGGAATTAACAATTACACAAAATAAAAGAGGCAGACACTAATAAAATATTATATGCGCAATTATATTTAGCGAGTGAGTTCAATGTAGCTCACCAAATAATACATAGATCTCTTTATAATAAACTCTGGATATATCTCCATCTAATCTCGACTTTTAGGAGATTAGTTTTCCTCCATCGCCAGATTGATACCAGAAAGGGTCACTTTGTAATCAATAATAATAATAAGTCTGTCGGCACAAGTTAACATATAAACATTGTTAATGCAATTATATAGAATGCTAAAATGGCCTACATAACATATAAAAGTGATTTGTGCGTGCCTCTTTCAATATTTCAATGGAATAAAAGTCATTTTAGTCACGAATAGGCAAAAGTTCATTCATTCGTGCTACAGACAATAATTTTTGAGAAAAAGTCATAAACCTGATCCGTATATTATTTGATACGGATATATGCATAGTCATTTGAAGTAATTTAACTTATCTATATAATCCCTGATTTGAGTTAATTGTAAGATTATTTAAGTCCCTCGACTGTGATCTTGTTATCGGTGCCACTGGTGTTCGTATAATTTTTTCTGGTACTGTGCTGTTTACTGTGAGTACAGCTTTGCTAAGACTCCCTTTTGACATTTCGTCAGCCATCATTATGCCTCACTCGTGCACAAAAACCTACCTTCTTTTAACAATGTGGGCAACTTCATGCTGCTGTTGTAGCTACTCTACCAGACGTAATTAATCTTGGAGCGGGCATTAATTGGGCTTCCTAACTCACGTATTTTGTAGCTACGGACACTAATTTCATTTCGAGATTTGCCTCTAGCTGTTGGATCAATTGGAGAACTTCTGTGTCACCGCTATTAATGGCAAATTTATTTAACTATTCAACTGTTTGGCACGCCAATTTGTAGTTCGGTATCTCGAGATGATCCGCCTTAACTAAATGTAACGAACCCACAAAGTATACACACAACACGGCACTCTCTTTTGCACTGCATCAACTCATGAATAATATACCAAAGATATTAAGATATTTCCCTACATGAGAGACGCAAGTGGCAGGTATTTTTCATTTATTTCATATTCTCAGAACCTTCTCCAAAGATGCATTAGGAACCAACTAAGAGGCTAACCTCTTTTGCTTAGCAAAAAGGGCATGTTACAAGAGTAATAAAACTCATTACCAAGTGTCCTCTGAAGATCCTCAGTACGGTTGCAGAAGAAACATGTGTGTTTCTGTACTGGTGCAGTATCTTCGTTGGCGGAGTGGATGAAAAGGCAAGTTATTGGGAATGCGTATGTTTATTGACAGCAATCACAAAGAATATCCTCTTAGAGAAAGTGACAAGGGAACCCGGGAAATCATCAACTTAGACTTGATCCACCATCTTAAATAAAAGAAAAATGTTGCTTCCTGCCCCCCCCCTCAAAAAAAAAGCAAGAGAAGAAACATTGTTCATTCAAAACGTTATTGTAAAATAATCTTTCTTCAGTTATCTATAAACTTGTCGAGAAAAATGCAAGGCCCAGAAGAAAAAGAACAAATTTGTTAGGGAAGGAAAGATCTTTCGCATAGAAATCTTGGCCATACGACTGACCTTGCATGTGTGTTATTGCTTATTGGTTTTCTAGAATTTACAGCAGAAAGCAATTTATTGCGGGCAGAAAAAAAAGAATTTCAAGTTCAACTTGACGCTGTTGTGTTTGATGGTTCAACAGGTCAAAACTCATGATAGATACACTTGTGAGAAAAATACTTTTTTTGTCTACTGTAATGCATCGCAGAATTAAGAATAATTCCTATCCGTTATGAAGAGATTATTGAAACGTTTGGGGTGGAGGAAGGACTGTCGCGCCCATATCTCAGGGTGTTCGCAAAACCAAGGGTTTTGTTCCGTAAAAGAACCTGCATTTTTGCCGGAACAAAAAAATTTCCCGTATTACACAGGTGTCGTTAAGGGTAGGGTTGCCATATGTCCGTATATTGTACGGACTGTTTGTATTTTTGGGTCCATGTCCGTGTCCGTATCGTACAAAGCATGAAATAGGTAAATGTCCGTATTTGACAGTTTTTTGAAGCTGCCTGAATATATCCGAGTCGGGAATCGCTAAACTTTCGGGCGAAATAAATGTGTTTTCGTCATATATTTTAGTACCCATTAATGAAGTAGTTTATGTTTTTGAAAAGTCTCTCATTTTTCCATGCCAGGGTTCTTTTGGTTAAATTTAATATACGTAATTTAATGGCATGATTTATTATATTTGTGTTAATGAGAAAAAATATAAAACATATCAGTTTCCAATAGTATTTTAAGAACTATACTAAACAATTGTGTGAAAACCGAGAAAGGTGAATTTTAGGTAAGAAATTTCAAAATATTTGTTTTGTTTGGGCACCGAATATTTGATAGGTCGTTATTTTAAGGTCTGTCCGTATTTTGGGTTAAAAAATCATGGCAACCCTATTTAAGGGGGTTTCACTTTATATATTCAAAAATGAAAAATAGATTTGTACGTGAATCTATTCATATTCATTGACATTTATGTATAAATTTATAAATATTTCAGAGCAGACATCTGTATAACTCCTTCGTATTACTCTTCCCTAAACACATACAAATCTTGTGGTATCGGGTTGGATTTTTAAAGTCAATTTGCGGAAAAACACAGGGTGATGAGAGAACATGGATTTCACATTTGCCGTCAGCGAGTTAAAGAGTATTAAACTTACATATCAAAAAGGAAACAAGTTATAGAGGGTTTCCATTTGCAGCCCGTGTAATTTATCTACCGCAAAAGTGAATTTTGCATCACCCTGTATATATTTTTTCAAGCCAGAACCAAATATTGTACCTTGATGTTCTACACGTCATGACTGATATTAAGCGCACATATTAGTACAGAAAACTTAAAATAATGAAGTTAGTACCATTTGCTCTACAAGAACCACTTTAACCCTTACAGTATTATTGAGACCACATGAACCTCATCCTTGTCCAAAATGTATGGCCACTACCACTAATTTCTTTAATTTTGTTAAAAAAATATTTGGTATAAAAATGTTGCTGGGAAAATTTTCAACAACATATCAGATCTGATTGTGTGTATATGATATTGTTATCCACTGTTACGCACTAGTATATATTTAAACTTATATCTCCGACATTTCTTATCATATTTTAAAGAAATAATGCTGAAATTGAAGAGCAGCATCTTCGTTGTGTTCCGGTGGCAAAACTCGTCCCCTATTGTTGACATAAAGCGAGTTTGTAATATGACATTTAGTACTAATTCATTGCTTTTACACAGTATAACAGATTCGATTCCATAAACTTTGACGTCCAGAAAACATTTATTGCTTACAAATGACTCCAGAAAAAGAAATAATTTTAGTTTTAAGAAATAAGAACAAAACATTCGTTAATTGCTCCAATTTCTTCTTCACTGCTGAACTTTGCACCAAGCAGAAACAAATATTGCACTTTCATGTTCTACACATGGTTGCGGATAGTGAATCCACAAACTAGTAGAGAAAATGTAAAATAATTACCCTACCGTAAAAATGTTAATACCATTTCTTATACAAGTACTACTTTAGTCCTTACTGTACTAATGAGACTGTATGAGCGTCATCCTAAGTCGAGAATGTATGGTTTCTGCCACTAATTTCTGTACTTTTGTTAAAATTTTCTTATTTGTTATAAAAATGTTACGAAACTTCTCAACAATATATGATATGTCACTTTACGTCTATGAGATTGTTATCCATTTTTGCGTACTAGTATATATATAAGATTATATCGCACAAAATTCTTACTATGTTTTAAAGAAATATTCCAGACAACACGAACTTATACCGCCCATGTGCAGCATCCATGCATAAGCCATACATGTGCATACGTGCAATTGTGTGGATGATGTACATATACATGACCCGTGCTTAAGCCGTACATGTGAATTTGCGTGGATGAAGCACACATACATAACCCGGCTATGTGCGCATGTGCATATACGTGGGTTATGCACACGTACATAACCCGTGATTAAGTCGTGCATGTGCATATGTGCATTTGCGTGAATGAAGCACATATTTATATAACCCGTGCCCAAGGCGTTATGTGAACATGTGCTTTTGCGTGGATGAAGCAAACGTACTTAACCCGTGATTAAGTCGTGCATGTGCACATGTGCGTTTGCATGTATGAAGCACACATTTACATAACCCGTGCCTAAGCCGCTATGTGGAGATATGCATTTGCGTTGTTGAAGCACACGTAAATAGCCCATGCTTAAGCTGTGCATGTTCACGTGTGCATTTATGTCGATGAACCCCATTTAAATAAACCGTGCTTAAGCCGTTGTGAGCACATGTGCATTTACACGGCTACTGCACATGTGTATGACACGTTCATAATACCGTGCAAGTGTATACATTTACTTTCATTCTTCTAGTATTTAGAATATGAAATACGACTATAGTATTTTTAATTGGAAGTTCAATATTGTAAAATTATATTACTCATTCTTAATAAACAATATAATGTAACCTGCATTTTTCGAAGGCCTAAGTACATTCGATCAAATATTCAATCAAATAAATCAAAACACTATAAATAGCACTCTCAGCAGTATAAAAAATGTGCAGTGTTCGCTTTGATGAAATAAATGACGTGACAACCGGAGGTCCGGTTCGCACAGACGGGAGGTCCGTCGGTTCCGAACGCCCATAACGTTTAATTTGTAAGAAAATGAGTATAATTTCAAGGCAGATATGTATCCTATTTGCATTTCATACTCTAAACCATCCTTGGACGCCACCAGAGAGAAATACAATGTACACTAATGTATATAATTCTGCCTATCTTCCTGATGCTGATGATGGTGATTTAGTGAGCTTGAATGATTTGCTTTAGCTTTGTTTCTGGAGAAAGTGTCCCATGTGCAATATGCCGCCAACTATCATCGGTCCACTGTCGCCGTTTGGCGGATATCCGGCGAAGTGAAAGAAAATCACCGTTCGAAGCGGAAATCCACCGAAGCGGCTGCCGTCGTCGTGACGTTAAATGGTATTTGTCGTTTTTCCTCCAGGAGGTGTTAGAGAGACTTTTCGACCAATGACAGCTGAATGAATGGAATAACTCCGTAACGTACGCTCATCTAGGATACAACATCAAAAAGTGGCAGAACTGTACTGATGTTGTGACAATCGCCTAGAAGCAATTATTATTACATATGTAAATTATGTACAATCAACTCGATATTAAAATTTGAGTTAGCCAGAACACCATTTCTTTTTTTTTCTAAATGAACATCTTTACTTCGCGATTTAACCAGCTTCGATCGCAGGTAACGGAAGGCCAACTTTTCTGGACAATAGATCCCGTTTCTTTCTGTCCTCGTGGCCCACACACAGGCTGAGCAATTAACAGTTAAAATTCTCCGAGGAACTGCTAAAACATCCTTTTTACATTGGAAACATTCAGAAACCCTTTAGCTTTGTAAGCATGTCATAAACTCACCCTGGAACGTTACAACGAACTTTTTTTTAAAAAGAGAACAACGAACCGCCACCACAACAAACCAAGTTGCGAATTTTATTTTTTTTTGAAAGAAAAGAAAGATCTTTTTGTTTATAGATAGGTACGCGCCCTAACACCGAAAGAAGCTACGGCAGTTGCAATACATTCGTCGAACATTACACACGGCCGCTCTACGCACACACACACACTCTAACAAATATCGATGAACTTATTTTTTTTTTAAGTGATTCTTAGTTAAAAATTATGTGCTAATACATCACCGTCGTGGTGCTTTGTTAACATTTCCTATTGATTAATATCATTCAAACACTGTAGACTACATTGATAAATATTATTCGAATTATTTTACTTTAAGAAAAAGGTGTTATCAAAAGCAGAAGTGGTTTGTTGATAGTGGCAGTGATCGAACTAGTTGATAGTGTCAGCCAACTCCATAGTAGAACAGAATCAAACATTTACATCCCATGGAAGCCCCAGCATATGCTCTGTGAAGAGGCAAATGAGCGACCAGCCGAGTATCCAGTTGAGGAGATGCACAGGTCGGGATCCGAAGTAAGGACTTCAACCATAGAACTGTGATGGAAGCATGGCCCACATGGAAAGGAGCAGGAGAAGCTAAGTGCAAGCGAACATTTTAACAAGTTTAACGCAAAGAAGAAAGTACGTGCCTGGTAAGAAGCAGTCATAAAAAGAAATGGCGACCAGTTGCGGTGAGAAGGTAGGAAATATAGTTAATTTATTTCTTCCCCATTATGACTCAAGGCCGGACTACTTTGGCAGATGTCATCCGTCGATTTCTTTACTTCGTTCCCCAATCGGGTCGAGACTGTTGGTGTTGTTTGATTCTCCGTTCCCATACGGAATGAACAATTAACGTGCCTTAACTTTCATCCAATAACCACAAATCCAGTTGCATGTCAGTGATCCATTTTATTTTATCGATTTATTTTATTTTATTGAAGAAATCATTTTATTGCATAAGATTTTGAGTTCTTAACTCCTCATCATAAACTAAGACTTTCTGTCATATAATTGATGAAGAAAGGTCAGAATAAGAAGCATATTTGTAGCCTATCGAGTGCTAATATTTAGAATAATATTCATGTCTGTGGAAATGCAAATTTGAGAGTTGCACTTTGAATAAAACATAAATTCAATGTTATTAGTTATTTGATGATAATTGTTTGGATAGGCACTTTGTTAATTTAAACGAATTGTAGTTGCACATCTATAAAGGTTTTTTGTAAAAGCAAGAGTTTCGGCCTGTCGGTAAATTAAATAATATATACAAAAGTTAGGATAATTCCTCGATAAGTATTTAATTAAGCGACACGTTACGCAGACGGACTCGGATCACTGAAGACAAAAGTCCACTAATTCAAAGTAATGTCCAATTGATATCCCAAGTAATTTGTATCAATATTATATGTGTATTTTATGGCTTGTTTATATAGTAATTAACATTGATTTTTCTTTGGTAATTTGTTTAGATAAGAATGAATAATGATTTGAATGTTTATATGTATGAATCTTTAGCTATATGATATGTGTATATATATATATATATGAATATTAAGATCCACAAGTGCACTTCTATCCTATTGTATCTTTTCTATAATTTCACGTTTCCATTCCCATTCGCTAGCAAGTCATGACTTTTAAAGTAAATCAAAATTATCCAATCATAACTTCTCCACAGTCTTTTCATTTTTTTCTATTCTATTTTTTCTTAATTCTTCTTTAATAATAATATCTGGAGGTGATAAATAAACTTCAATTTAAGTAATAACATTCTGTTTGCCACTGTTTAATTATAAGCAGAGAAATTAAAATCTCATTTAATGTTAGAAATTATTCAAAAGCATATATGATAGCAATTCAGATTAATTGTATTTTTTGAGCCTTAATTGGAAATTAATAAAAAGAGCTGTTAATCTGAAGTATGAAATGATTCAGGAAATCACATAATTGTATGCTGAGGTAACAGACTAAATTCTCTATTTAACATTCTCAAGTGGAATCCTTCTGATTCCATAAAAGTAATTCAGGTATTGCCAATAACATTTTCAAAAATCAAGCAATGGTATTGATTCCTGTTGAAAAGATTTTTCTTCTGTTATTTAACTTTTTTTATTGTTGACTACTATAAATTGTTATTCCTTCACTAGTAATTACCTTTATTTTTAATTAATTAAAATTTTATTGCTGTTACCAAATTTCTGTGTAACTTTTGTTATTTAAGCAAAGTAGATTTAAATTCCTCACCCCTGCTAGACATGGTAAAAGTATCTTTTTTTTTGTTTGTCTTGACATTACCAGTAATTTGGGAGATGCCTGAACTGACCACCACAGTCATAATTAATTTGAGTTATTTGGAATTATTTCGATTTGATCTATTTACATTATATCTTTTATTTCAATAAATCAAAAATCTATTGTAGCATTCAGCAATTGAATTTTTATTCAAAAATTCACTTGCCTCTTCAAGTGGTAGTCAGCACAGTCTGGCCCATAAAAACTGCATTAGCGAGAAATTTTCTTTCAGCTTTGCAGCGTGTGACCGTTCTGTGGAGGTTGCGTAAAACAGATGTTTATTTTGTTTTATTTAAATTCTAATTAGCTGCGCAACTACTTTTTCCTAGCGCCCTGGTAATACCGTTTTGGGGGGAAAGTAGGACTTCGAGATCTGTATATCATTAGAAGTATTACCTTTAAATTTCTCTACGTTTCGTGAATCGCTAATTGAACATTAGACTTGGAGACCTGAGGTTCAAGCCCCGCGGCGTTAACTTCAGCTTTCCATGATTTAGTTTACTATCGCACCGGTGCACTTTTCGGAAGCAAACCATCAAAAGCCCAGCCTTGGTAGGCAAATATAAATTTACATATTAATTTATTCAGATCTGGCCAACCCGAGCATAATGCATATCGTTATAATAATTATCACATGCTCATATTCAGGAATCGAGGTCAAATTTACATATCTAATAAATTTGACCAAAACCAACCTTTACAAAACTTGGCGCAACCGAACTAGGACCAAAGTACCCGTTACAAAATTTGGCGCCCGAACAGGGACCCGAAAATACTATACATAGGCTCCGAACAACATGAAACGAAATCGAACAAACTCGAAGCGTCGTTAAATAGAATCGATTTATTATCACATACCGAATAGAGAACGATCAACGTTCGTTTCCCCTCCACCTTACGTTCTTTTACAGGAGAAAGTAGAATGGAAATTCTGAGTGGAACAGCAGCAACTTGAAAATAATATCAAAGTTTCATTGATTTATAAAAAAAAACGTTATCAGCATAAGGAAGAGAAAGAATCAAGAGAGGAAATCATGTATATATATATATATATATAGGTTTATTTGTTCTGTTTACCTAAAAAAGTGATAATTATTCTGTTTTGTGTGGATTGAAGTAAAGAAAAAGAAGAAAATCAATGAAATCAAAATAGGTAAGAACAGGTAGGCAACAGGATGTATGAAACATAACTCAAATTCATTTATTGTTTCATTTACACTTTCGTTCACATATATATGTATATATTCTATTATAGTGTTTATATACTTTATTTTGCATTTTTATTTCTCTTATCAGTAATGTCACGTGTTAGTAGAAGTAAAAATAAACGTATATTTACTTATTTCATATTAACTATTTATATATTTCATTTAAGGTTATATTATGGTAATTAATATTAAGCATTGAACGATGTGGATCAATAGGTTGTGTTGGCGCTAAGAGGGAAACTCCGAGCAAAACGCCACGTATTTCATGAATTGGTAAATATACAAGTGTGTGTGTGTATCGAACTGCAACTAGAACGTTTTCTAGAAGTATTTGTTTTTATTAAGTGAATAATTTAATTTCTCCTATATTACATGTGTGAAAGCATAGTTACTTCTTATAAAAGCGAAGATAACTTTACCAATATATTAGGCTTATAAGTATATTTTCAGATGCCCCAGTTGCGTCCATCCACCTTGCGACAGAGACCTAGAAGCATGATGTCGTCCGACGAAGAAAGTTCGACTCGTCTTGCAGATGGACACGAGCAAGAGATGGATCCCACAGACAATATTAAGAATACAGGAACGCTTGCAGACGCACCAGCATGGGCACAAGTTCTAATGGAGCAGATGCAAAAGTATTCAGAAGAACAAGGAAAGTTCAGAAAGGAAATACAGGAGCGAGCTAAGAAGCTAGAGGAAAGTTTGTCAATAAAGATAGAAGAACAGACGAAAGAGATTAGAGAAAGTATCCAGCGGGTGAAAGAAATTATCAAAATCGATTCTCCAACCGCACAGACAGTGCCAGAAGCCAGCTGTGAGCCACAGCAGCTGCAAGCATTAGATCACCAAACCCGTCAGGATTCGAGTCAGGAGATTGAGGAGTCCCATTCTCCAATGGACAACCCTGCAACTAGTTCAAGTAACTTGGAGACTCACAAGGTCAAGCATAAACTGCGCGGAAGGACAATTCCAGGGAAAATAAGAGTCAAACCAAGACTTGAGAAGTACGTCAAAGTGCAGAACTCCTATGAAGGACGTCAAGAACGAGAACGCAATTATTTATACAGAAGAGGAAATTACCAGTACAGACTTCACAAGGAAGCGTCCTTATACCGAGAGCAAGACATTTTCAGTGCTGATGCTAAGGGAAGATTCGAACACACGAAGAAAGGGTCAATCCAGCATCAAAGTTATCACTGGGATCCAGGTAACACAAATAATTACTACGGTCGTCAGGTAAAGTTCGTATTCAGCCAGGAAGAAAGTGATGAAAACTGGCAAGACGACTTCAGTCTAACCTGGTTAAACCCACATGATAAAGGCAAGAATATCAAAGACTATGCATATCTGAAAGGTCAAAATAGACCGTATGATATAAGGATGGGTACGGTCAAGAGAGTTAAATGTCAAGAAATGTCCGATGACAACTGGCCAGAAGGAACAAGATTGCCATGTTACAACTCACTGGACAGACCTAAAAGCACTGAAGACAACCTGAATGGTATTAGCTTCGCTACCATTCAGTTCACCATGATGTTGGCATATTAGAACTTAGTTAGTGGCCCAGGGTTCGAGATGATGGTCAGAGAGAGAGCGCATGCTAGAAAGCAACCTATCTTGAGTTATGACGGCATGGAATAAATTTAAACGAAGTACCACAATGACTGTACATCGGAAGAACTTGAATTCGAAGCGATAAAAAAAGAAAGAGAGAGAGAATCCAATAACTGCATAGAGAACGTACTGCAGGAACAGCAGACGAGAAACTTTTAGAATGGCACGACCCATTGGAATAAATCTGGCACCTTAATAGATGAAGTATAGACACCATAATACTAAAGAAAAATTGTTATTAACCAGCGTATTCCTGAATCCGATGACTATATTGCGAAGTGAGGTAAATATGAATGAAGAGGACAGATGGACAAAGATATCCGCCAAAGTGCGACATTCTATATTGAAACCGGCCTAAGAGACACAATTTTGAGATACATGTGAAAGTGCCTAGAGATACATACATATATATGTATACATAGCGAGCCATCGGTTGAGAGAAATTCCCGATTTGAGCTCTGAAGGGAGTTAAGCGTTTGGAGCAAGAGACTCAACGCACCCCTTCACCTTGGTGATGATATCTGCGATGAACGCGCCGAGCTGAAAGTGGATAAGCTCTGAGCTGCGAGCAGCCACCAAGAACTTAGCAAGTTTCAGTACGTTGATATGAAACTTTGCCCTCAGAATATGGTGCACATAATATTACGATGTTATATAAAAGAGGTGAAAGTACAGCCGGATAATGAAATCTCAAATGCGAGTCATGGCCTTGCCCTCACATAAGGAGGAGCTCTGCCCCCAGAAAATCCTCTGAACTCTGATGTCATCCTTCCCTGTAGTCCAGGACGCTGAGGAATATATTAAAAGATATTGATGTGTCACCTAGGGAAGCCAGTACTTTGGGAAAATGAATTCTTGCAGCTGATGGTCAAATTAAATATCACGATATTATTGTAAACCATGCCTCACGTGCTAAATAAGAAAGCTCAAAATGACCACATACTTGAAACCAGGGACCACACTGTCCACCAGAACATTATATGGAAAATGATCACCAGATGAATAAATAGAGCCAGGATTTTTATGAAAATAAGATTTTGAAAACAGAAACACTTCGAAACCTACATTAGAGCCAGGATTTTTATGTACTTCTTAAAATCAAAACAATTTTATTTTAGGGTTCGGATTTTTAGGAAATTACTTTTGGACTTTTAAATTTTATGCATTTAATATAACATATCACCCATGTTCCCTTGGGATGAAGCCGTACTTCAACGAAGTTGCAGCACTTGCTTCATCCTAGGAGGGGGGTAGTTGTGACAATCGCCTAGAAGCAACTATTATTACATATGTAAATTATGTACAATCAACTCGATATTAAAATTTGAGTTAGCCAGAACACCATTTCTTTTTTTTTTCTAAATGAACATCTTTACTTCGCGATTCAACCAGCTTCGATCGCAGGTAACGGAAGGCCAACTTTTCTGGACAATAGATCCCGTTTCTTTCTGTCCTCGTGGCCCACACACAGGCTGAGCAATTAACAGTTAAAATTCTCTGAGGAACTGCTAAAACATCCTTTTTACATTGGAAACATTCAGAAACCATTTAGCTTTGTAAGCATGTCATAAACTCACCCTGGAACGTTACAACGAACTTTTTTAAAAAAAGAGAACAACGAACCGCCACCACAACAAACCAAGTTGCGAATTCTAATTTTTTTGAAAGAAAAGAAAGATCTTTTTGTTTATAGATAGGTACGCGCCCTAACACCGAAAGAAGCTACGGCAGTTGCAATACATTCGTCGAACATTACACACGGCCGCTCTACGCACACACACACACTCTAACAAATATCGATGAACTTTTTTTTTAAGTGATTCTTAGTTAAAAATTATGTGCTAATACATCACCGTCGTGGTGCTTTGTGAGGAGCGGACCAGTTAACATTTCCCATTGATTAATATCGTTCAAACACTGTAGACTACATTGATAAATATTATTCGAATTATTTTACTTTAAGAAAAGGGTGTTATCAAAAGCAGAAGTGGTTTGTTGATAGTGGCAGTGATCGAACTTGTTGATAGTGGCAGTGACAGAACTAGTTGATAGTGTCAGCCAACTCCATAGTAGAACAGAATCAAACATTTACATCCCATGGAAGCCCCAGCATATGCTCTGTGAAGAGGCAAATGAGCGACCAGCCGAGTATCCAGTCCAGGAGATGCACAGGTCGGGATCCGAAGTAAGGACTTCAACCATAGAACTGTGATGGAAGCATGGCCCACATGGAAAGGAGCAGGAGAAGCTAAGTGCAAGCGAACATTTTAACAAGTTTAACGCAAAGAAGAAAGTACGTGCCTGGTAAGAAGCAGTCATAAAAAGAAATGGCGACCAGTTGCGGTGAGAAGGTAGGAAATATAGTTAATTTATTTCTTCCCCATTATGACTCAAGGCCGGACTACTTTGGCAGATGTCATCCGTCGATTTCTTTACTTCGTTCCCCAATCGGGTCGAGACTGTTGGTGTTGTTTGATTCTCCGTTCCCATACGGAATGAACAATTAACGTGCCTTAACTTTCATCCAATAACCACAAATCCAGTTGCATGTCAGTGATCCATTTTATTTTATCGATTTATTTTATTTTATTGAAGAAATCATTTTATTGCATAAGATTTTGAGTTCTTAACTCCTCATCATAAACTAAGACTTTCTGTCATATAATTGATGAAGAAAGGTCAGAATAAGAAGCATATTTGTAGCCTATCGAGTGCTAATATTTAGAATAATATTCATGTCTGTGGAAATGCAAATTTGAGAGTTGCACTTTGAATAAAACATAAATTCAATGTTATTAGTTATTTGATGATAATTGTTTGGATAGGCACTTTGTTAATTTAAACGAATTGTAGTTGCACATCTATAAAGGTTTTTTGTAAAAGCAAGAGTTTCGGCCTGTCGGTAAATTAAATAATATATACAAAAGTTAGGATAATTCCTCGATAAGTATTTAATTAAGCGACACGTTACGCAGACGGACTCGGATCACTGAAGACAAAAGTCCACTAATTCAAAGTAATGTCCAATTGATATCCCAAGTAATTTGTATCAATATTATATGTGTATTTTATGGCTTGTTTATATAGTAATTAACATTGATTTTTCTTTGGTAATTTGTTTAGATAAGAATGAATAATGATTTGAATGTTTATATGTATGAATCTTTAGCTATATGATATGTGTATATATATATATGAATATTAAGATCCACAAGTGCACTTCTATCCTATTGTATCTTTTCTATAATTTCACGTTTCCATTCCCATTCGCTAGCAAGTCATGACTTTTAAAGTAAATCAAAATTATCCAATCATAACTTCTCCACAGTCTTTTCATTTTTTTCTATTCTATTTTTTTTCTTAATTCTTCTTTAATAATAATATCTGGAGGTGATAAATAAACTTCAATTTAAGTAATAACATTCTGTTTGCCACTGTTTAATTATAAGCAGAGAAATTAAAATCTCATTTAATGTTAGAAATTATTCAAAAACATATATGATAGCAATTCAGATTAATTGTATTTTTTGAGCCTTAATTGGAAATTAATAAAAAGAGCTGTTAATCTGAAGTATGAAATGATTCAGGAAATCACATAATTGTATGCTGAGTTAACAGACTAAATTCTCTATTTAACATTCTCAAGTGGAATCCTTCTGATTCCATAAAAGTAATTCAGGTATTGCCAATAACATTTTCAAAAATCAAGCAATGGTATTGATTCCTGTTGAAAAGATTTTTCTTCTGTTATTTAACTTTTTTTTTATTGTTGACTACTATAAATTGTTATTCCTTCACTAGTAATTACCTTTATTTTTAATTAATTAAAATTTTATTGCTGTTACCAAATTTCTGTGTAACTTTTGTTATTTAAGCAAAGTAGATTTAAATTCCTCACCCTTGCTAGACATGGTAAAAGTATCTTTTTTTTGTTTGTCTTGACATTACCAGTAATTTGGGAGATGCCTGAACTGACCACCACAGTCATAATTAATTTGAGTTATTTGGAATTATTTCGATTTGATCTATTTACATTATATCTTTTATTTCAATAAACCAAAAATCTATTGTAGCATTCAGAATTGAATTTTTATTCAAAAATTCACTTGCCTCTCCAAGTGGTAGTCAGCACAGTCTGGCCCATAAAAACTGCATTAGCGAGAAATTTTCTTTCAGCTTTGCAGCGTGTGACCGTTCTGTGGAGGTTGCGTAAAACAGATGTTTATTTTGTTTTATTTAAATTCTAATTAGCTGCGCAACTACTTTTTCCTAGCGCCCTGGTAATACCGTTTTGGGGGAAAACTAGGACTTCGAGATCTGTATATCATTAGAAGTATTACCTTTAAATTTCTCTACGTTTCGTGAATCGCTAATTGAACATTAGACTTGGAGATCTGAGGTTCAAGTCCCGCGGCGTTAACTTCAGCTTTCCATGATTTAGTTTACTATCGCACCGGTGCACTTTTCGGAAGCAAACCATCAGAAGCCCAGCCTTGGTAGGCAAACATAAATTTACATATTAATTTATTCAGATCTGTCCAACCCGAGCATAATGCATATCGTTATGATAATTAACACATGCTCATATTCAGGAATCGAGGTCAAATTTACATATCTAATAAATTTGACCAAAACCAACCTTTACAAAACTTGGCGCAACCGAACTGGGACCAAAGTACCCGTTACAAAATTTGGCGCCCGAACAGGGACCCGAAAATACTATACATAGGCTCCGAACAACATGAAACGAAATCGAACAAACTCGAAGCGTCGTTAAATAGAATCGATTTATTATCACATACCGAATAGAGAACGATCAACGTTCGTTTCCCCTCCACCTTACGTTCTTTTACAGGAGAAAGTAGAATGGAAATTCTGAGTGGGACAGCAGCAACTTGAAAATAATATCAAAGTTTCATTGATTTATAAAAAAAACGTTATCAGCATAAGGAAGAGAAAGAATCAAGAGAGGAAATCATGTATATATATATATATAGGTTTATTTGTTCTGTTTACCTAAAAAAAAGTGATAATTATTCTGTTTTGTGTGGATTGAAGTAAAGAAAAAGAAGAAAATCAATGAAATCAAAATAGGTAAGAACAGGTAGGCAACAGGATGTATGAAACATAACTCAAATTCATTTATTGTTTCATTTACACTTTCGTTCACATATATATGTATATATTCTATTATAGTGTTTATATACTTTATTTTGCATTTTTATTTCTCTTATCAGTAATGTCACGTGTTAGTAGAAGTAAAAATAAACGTATATTTACTTATTTCATATTAACTATTTATATATTTCATTTAAGGTTATATTATGGTAATTAATATTAAGCATTGAACGATGTGGATCAATAGGTTGTGTTGGCGCTAAGAGGGAAACTCCGAGCAAAACGCCACGTATTTCATGAATTGGTAAATATACAAGTGTGTGTGTGTTCGTTGAAATTACAAAATATAACAGGTTCGTTTCCTTGATTTTTGACATTGACACACCACTTTACTGCTTACAACTGACACCGGTTAAATAAACGCCATTAGTTTTCGGAAAGAAAAACAGAAACAACGTTGATTTCCGCAGTTTCTTTGTTTTTCTGAATTCCAAATGATAACATTGGTCCACAAGGATATTCTTGTTTTCAAAATATTACGTTTATTAAATGTTTTGATGTGGCTCATTCTGATTCTGACGGTAGATTTTCCAATCACCTTAGAATTACTAGTTATTCAGTAGTTACACGCGAACCCCGTAATACATGTTTGCTCTGTGGCTACTCAAGAGCTCGCTAGATGGCAGCAGCTCATTTGTAAGCAGTTATACAGTTGATATAGTTATGAAGAAAGAAAAATTATAAATTTAGCCAAAATTATTTAGATTTATCTACAAATAATTTCTTCTAAGGTGCATAACAATGTTGTGTACAATCTCTGGTATAAATTCTTTTGTAGCTCATAGATTGATTGATTTCATTTTAGGTAAGAATTTGTGAACTTGTCTAAGACTTCCCGGAATACTACTTCGATGGTTTTCAGCTTTCCTATTGCAGGCATTGTTCTCAGTGTCAAGTCCAGGCTGTGATTATTACGTATTTGTGGACCCAAGTACGGCAAGTCTCACTAACTAGCGAGAGAGTGGGAGAAATTCAGGGTTTCACCCGAGTGGAGACTGCGTTACCGTACACATAAGTGTACATAATTTTGGAAGCTTAGCTTCATCATTCATTCATTCATTTATTTCATCTTTTCATTTCGAGACACTCTATCACTAACTTCAAAATGACTTATGGCGTCCCAATCTGTCATTGGACAACATTCTGGCTTACCTCCTATTGCACCAGAAGCTCATTGCTCCTAGGGAAAACCGATTAGACGACGGTGTCATTCTCTAGAAAGGATTTCTACCAGCCAGGGTTCATCAGCTTGTCAACGTTCTCCTGTTGCATCTACAAAACTGCCACCCGCTAAACGTCAGCGATGCCAGCTATGAGGCATCGATAATCATTGGCATTCAGGATGACCGCCAGTTTTCAAACCTGCCTCCCCCTAGTCGACCCACCATCTATTCTTTCTTACTCCAGAATTGTAATCCTAAATTTTCAAATACAAAGCTAGACTTGTTAACATCACAAAATGCATGCCTCGTGCAACATCACTCAAATAGTCAGGACTAGGAACGGAATTATTATTAAGATGCCTGATCCGGAGTGTCTCCGTACGCCACGCAACAAGTGCAATTTTGAGGTTTTTGGTTCCAAATCAACCATGACAAAGCTTAGCGACCAACTCCCGAAACAGTCACCATCACCGAGAAAATCACCAACATTATCTGTTGTTATACAAAAGGTGGACCCGAGTTATAGTGACAAGGAGGTCTTTGAAGAACTCAAACTGGAATGGGCACAATATCATAAAATGTATCCGAATCAAAAACTACCATGGGTTGACCTACATAGTACGGGTTCTCACAAACTCTCAACAGACTATCGATGAGTTACTCACCCGAGGTGTCTATATCAATAAACTGCGTCATCGTGTCGAACCACGCAACTCCGCTCCTTTACCCTTCGCTGTGAACGGTGTCAGGTTTATGGTCAGCACTTTACTTCCAAATGCAGAAATTCGTTCAAATGGGATTATTGTTGCGGCCCACACCCTACAAGATGCTGTACAAATTTACAGCCACCTCCAACCTGCTCCACGTGCCAAGCCATACAGTTACAAATGCCAATCCAAACCAACTCCCGAATCAATAAAACCGGAGACTGTGGCACCATTGCGCATACCGGGACAAATCCAACCACCCGCCTATGCAGCTTTACAACAACCTGTAACTGTCAATCAGCTTAGGGGTGTTCCGGATTCCGGAATTCCGGAATACTTCGGAATGAAAATCTTAATTCCGGAATCGGAATTAAAAATTTAGTTATTCCGGAAATCCGAAATCTCGGAATTCCGTAATTTCGGAACTCCGTAATTCCGTAATCTCGGAATTCCGTAATTCCTGAATCTCGGAATTCCGTAATTTCGGAATCTCGGAATTCCGTAATCTCGGAATTCCGGAATCCAGGAAGTCCATTCCGAAATTTCGAAATCTCTAAATTCCGGACTTCCGAAAGTTCACCTCGAAATATCGGAATTCAGGAATCTCGGAATTCCGGAACTTCAGTCAGAAATTTCGGAATTTCCAAAACTCGGAATTCCGGAATCTCGAAACTTCAGCTAGAAATTTAAATTTCAGAATATGAGGACTTCGGTTCAGCACTTCTGAATCTTTGAAATTCGAAATTCCCAATAACGGTACGTCGATCCAGCATATCGGAATTTCGGAATGCTGAAATGTCAGCATCTGAAATCTTCAAGTAACATGATTATGAGATAGACATCAACACTCACACAATGTAATGATGAAACTTACTCTTTTTTACTCATTGTCAGTGGCGGCAATACCCGTCTTTCTGCAGAACGAAAAGAGCTGAGCAGAAGGACTCATTGAACAAAGTGTAAAGACTTCATTTACTGGTTCTTGTCTTGTTCTAATGTTCTACCCAAGGGCAGGCTCTAACATGTTTATCGTTGCTAGCTGGGTCGCTAGTGCAATACGGATAGAGTATCGACCAGTTTCTTCCCTCCGTGGCTTCAAAATGACATATAGAAAATGAAAGACTTAGAAACAGGGTGAAGCCATAGATTGCGAGTTTCGTATTCATTACCTATATATTTACTTGCACACTTGAGCCGATATTCACCCTCGTGCTCCTTAATGTTTAGAAGCCAGGTTCTGGATACGTAGCTGAAATGCTCGTTCTGCGCACGAAGAGATTTTAGATTTTAGAAAGGCATACGACTCGGTTAGGAGAGAAATATTATACAACGTTCTTACAGAACTTGAGATACCGAGAAAGCTAATTAGATTAATTAAGATATGTTTAAATGAATCCCAAAGTAAAGTCCGGGTAGGAAAATTTTTGTCCACGAGCTTTCACGTCGAAAATGACCTGAAACAAAGAGATGCGTTGTCGCCATTATTATTTAACTTTGTTCTGGAATACGCTATAAGGAAAATCAAAGATAGCAACCAGGGCCTAGAGTTGAACGGTATTCACCAGGTTATGGCATATGCTGATGATGTAAATTTAATAGAGGATGATAGGAGAACAATAGAAAGAAATGCAGAGATCTTATTAAACGCTTACAGGGACATGGATTTAGAAGTAAATGCAGAGAAAACTAAATACATGGAAGTGTATCGGGACCGTAATACGGCAAATTGTGGATGCGTTAAAATATTAAATAATACTTTTGATAAAGTGGATGGTTTCAAATATCTAGGATATATATTAACCGAGGAAAATCATATTCACGAAGACATTAATTGTCGACTAAAAGCAGGGATTTCGTGTTACTATTCGGTTCAAAATCTCTTGTCCTCGCGAATTCTGTGGAGGAATTTGAAGCTTAAAATATATAAATCGATAATCATCCCTGTTGTTCTGTATGGTTGCGAAACGTGGTCGCTTACACTGAGGGAAGAACATAGACTGAAAGTATTTGAGAACAAGATCGTGAGACGAATATTGGGACCCAAGAAGAATGGGGAATGGGGAATGGCGGAAACTTCATAACGAGGAACTACATAATTTATACGGTCTACCCAACATTGTTAGGGTCGTCAAGTCTAGGAGGCTTAGGTGGGCAGGTCATGTAGCTAGAATGGTAGAAAGTAGAAACGCTTTCAAAATCTTGACTGGAAGACCAATCAGAAAGCGACCATTAGGAAGACCTAGGCGCAGATTGGAGGACAATATTAAGGTGGATCTCGCAGAGATTGGAATACAAAGTAGAAACTGGATGCAGTTAGCTAAGGATATAAGTCAGTGGAGAGCTTTTGTGAACGCGGCATTGAACCTCCGGGTTCCATAGACCATAGAATTAGTTAGTTAGTTTAGTCATATGTGTACCAAGTTTGGTTGAATTTGCTTCAGGTGTTCCAGAATTATGCTGGAACAAACATACACCCATTTTTATAAGACAAAGCATCTAGCTCTTCTCCCTCATAGTTTTCTTAGTTTCTATTTTCTTGTATTAGGAAAACAACTTTTCAACGAAAACATGTGGTTCGGAGCTCACATACGTAGTCGGTCCCGTAACTAGCTGATAGCAAATAGTTTTTCATAAAGTAGGTTTTGCATAATGCTATACCATAATTATGTAATTTTTGTAAATAGCATGGCACAAAAATTAATTCAATTATACCATGATACCTTTTTTAATACACAAAATGAAAACTTTCCTTAACGTCAAATGTATTTTGCGTTAATATAAAGAAGAAATAAAAATATGATAGATCTGAACTGCGGAAGATTGGAAATACAATGTAATATATTTGTAATAACTGTATTTAATATTTGTAAAAGCAGTGGAAAAATATACAATCAATCTAGCTTTCAACATAAAGTAATAATGAAATGCCATATCAATAGAATGTTAATCCTCTCAAATTTCTTTAATTTAAAGGAAACCTATAATTTTAGTTTCTACCGTATTTTTTTCTATCAGAGCTTTACATAATAGCGGATTCTTACTCTTATAAGTTAGGCTACCTGTTCATAAGATCAATAAAATAAACAAACAAAAAATACCTTATTATGTTTAAAGATGTTGGTTAATGCAATATAAATTTCGTATAAATTTTCATAGATTAGAATATACATTATTACAATTAATTTACAAAAACTAAAAAAAATACACATTACCTCAAATTCAATATTATCATTGTACAACATTTTAATACTTTTCTGAACACGGTACTCGCGGTTATAGAACAACCTTTATTTCGTCGGACTCTGATGTATAAAATCAGTTCTTCGATCCCGACTTGTGAGAGGATAGTTATGTTCGCGACAATTTTCAAAAGAATAAATGTTTTAAAAATTAGAAATAATATCCTATATATTTGATGGATGCCATTAAACCTGATTGTATCTGTAAATTATTTCTACTACAAAATGTTACTTTTGAAAATTATTTTATCCTTTCATAGCGTTTTCAGTCTGGTTAGTTTTACTAGGACATATGTAAAAGGCAGAATGGAAATGTACATTGACTACAAATTAAAATGAAAACTACTTATTATGATGAAACATAAGGAAATGTTATACAAATAACATAATAACAATATATATTACGCATATTTAATACGTAACACTAGAAAACTAAGAAAATGTTATGCTGTACAAACAACATTTTAAATACGAAATATTATGAAACTTAAGAAATATATTAATTGAAATTGCCTGTTGGATTAGGAGGCCTCGGTATTCGACGAACCGTTGATATGGCGATTCCTACCTTTTTAGCGTCCTACCACGGATCCCTTCGTTTAATCGAGGCTCTCCTTCCTCAAGGCTACCACCTGGACCCAGATGGGATAGTTGAAGAAGGCTCCACCAAATGGATAAATATAGCAGATACGGACCTTCCAGAAATCAGCAAAAGAGGTTCTCAGGCATCTTGGTACACACCAATAGCAGTACATTTCCATAAACTTCTTTTACAATCCGTTGCTGCTCCAGAGGATAAAGCTAGACTTCTTGCTGCGTCATCTCCCCATGCTGGTGCATGGTTAAATGCGTTCCCTTCTCCCCAATTAGGTCTTCACATGTCTAATGAAACCTTTCGAATCGCAGTAGCCCTAAGACTAGGTTCAGCTGTTTGTGAGCCACATCGCTGTCCAGCTTGCGGGGATCAAGTTACCCAACGCGGCCTGCATGGCCTCTCATGCATGAAGAGCATAGGCAGAAACACCAGATATTCATCTGTTAATGACATCATTTTGCGAGCCCTCACGACGGCAGGAATTCCTTCGATTCGTGAACCGTCAGGCTGTTGTCGTTCCGATGGTAAACGACCTGATGGCATGACATTAATACCTTGGAAGAGAGGCAAATCTCTAGTATGGGATTTTACATGTTCGGACACATTCGCCCATTCAAGCCTGCCGTTGACCGTTGTGAATGCTGGAGAAGTTGCTAGACGTAGAGAGGCAGAAAAGGAAAGGAAATACAATAATCTCCTCGATAAATTTATATTTGCTCCAATAGCTATCGAGACCAGTGGAGCATGGGGCTCTAGAAGCCTTGATTTTATCAGAGAGGTAGGCAGACGCATATCTATCGTTTCTGGAGATGTTCGTTCAGCATCCTTCTTATTCCAACGTATATCCATTGCGGTCCAACGTGGCAACGTTTCGTCAGTTCTTGGTACGTTGCCACCTGGAAAGGAACTGGAGGAGGTGTTTCTTCTCTAGTGGAACAGAAACAAGCGAACAATAGAATAATAAAAATAATATATCAACTGTTCAGAGAAATTTTACATATATATTATATTGTTATCCATTGTTTCTAAATACTACATACTATACGCTATATCTCCGAAACTTATTTACATATTTTTACAATCATATATTGCTGTAAATTACTGTTTGATGCAAATGTATAAATTAATACAACATTTAATGATTAATCCAAAAAAAATAATTGAAATATTATATTGAAATAATGTATTAACATTATAAAATCAAAGGAAATGTTATTTGAATAATATACAGATACATCTATGCTGTGATAATGACACTGGTAACTATGCCCTTCTCAATAGCTTAAATTTACCATACCTTTGAAAATAAGAAAAAACAGACACAGAGATCGACAGAAGTATTGGAATAATATAATTAATACTTTATTTACATTGTATGAATTATAAGCAACATACATCATATTTGCTTAGTAGTGTTGAATTTGTAAACATACGTTACTATTATGTGTCTCCGAAACTATATTTAAAATATCATAATGCATGTATTTAGCACACAATATATAGAGTCTACTATATTTCTCCTGCGGTCTCACTTATAGGACGACATAACGTCTCCAAACGAGTAGACACATGACTGGATGCATGTTTTATGCACCCAACACACAGTCGTTGATTTCATACTGTGCCTCGCAACAGCAGCTCGCAATTGTAGTGTAAAGCTAAGCACTCACAAGTGACATGGGGTGTAAAGGTAAGGAGACAACAGTCGAAGAGAGAAATGTTGTAATTAATCTGTACAAACAACACAAACCCCTCTCCGAAATTGATAGTACAGTCAACAGAAGCAAAATCATGGTGTTCTCCATCATTCAGCGCTTCAAACAGACTAATAGTATTGTGAATAAACCGAGATACGCCGCTCCTTCTAAACTTACTACTAGAGACAGGAGCCAAACAAGCAGAATCCGGCATCTGAGATTAGAGGAAGCCTTGAACAATATTCTGGCACTGTGATGCACACAGGAACAGTTGGACGGGTTTTACATAGTGCCGGTTACAATGCCAGTTTTCCTACGAGGAAACCATATGTCAATTGTGTGAATCAGAAAAAGAGTCTAAAATTTGTTAACCTGTATAGGGGAAACCAACAGAATTCTGGGATCACGTTCTCTGGTCGGATAAAAACAAATTCTGCTTATACAAGGGTGGTGGACGTGTTACAGTGTGAAGGCTATCAAATACAGCTAAGAACATGGTAGCTACAGTGAAACATGGAGGCAACAGTGTGATGGTATGGGGATGTATGGCTTCATCAGGCGTTGGGGAACTTGTGCTCATAGATGGAATCATGGAAAAGTTTGAATACAAGAGAATTCTTGAAAACAATCTTAAGAGGAGTGCACAGAAGCTAGAATTGGGAAATGGTTATTACTTCCATCAGGACAATGATCCAAAGTATACTGCGGAAATTATGAGGCTTTGGATGGTGTATAACACTCCTCACACTTTGAAAATACCGACCAAATCACCAGATTTAAATCGTACAGAGAACATCTGGAACGAGCTCGAAGATCGTATTAGGAATCATCACATTAGAATTAAGGATTATCTGAAAGAACTTCTTCAGAATGGAGAAATATGAACTCTGCAGTCAGCACAAAAAAGTACAGTCATGTTAAAAAATTATTGTAGTAATCCATAGAAAGGGGAACATAACTAATTACTAGCTGTTCTCTGTTGAATGCTGATATCCAGATGTAAACAAACTATTTTCATCCTTTCTGGTAGTGGAAATAAGTATCCGATGCTTTTCATGAGTTTATATATTTAGTAGAAGACTCAAATTTATTTTGTAGCAGTTGTAATTTTGTCTACTTTCTTTGCATACCTATAGAAATGATAAATCTAGTAAACATGTTTATGTTAGAATAATTAGGTCGGACTCTTTACTTCGTGTTGATATATGAATCCCCTGTTATACTAAGCCAGAGATGTGAAACAATGAGAAAATTTAGCTTATATTCAATAGTATTTTAAAATGTTTTTGGGACAATTGCTTTGTTCATGGACAGAAATATTAACTGCCCAGCATGCTCAGCGGTAAGATTATTTGTGTACACAAATATTTTCTCGCTAATTTTGTTAATCTTGAAAGATGGTGGGAATGATTATTCCACCAAAGTAGTGGCTCTTCCTCCAAATCTACATCCCTAAGGCTTAGGTACAGGTTCAATTATTCTATTTGACTGCCTTCTTTATCCTGTCACTAAATGTCCTTCGTTTTAGGCAACTGTCTAATCTTTTAGTACCAACATTCCCTCGATTATCTTTTTTAGGATTTCCTGCTGGAATAAGTCTCAACTTATACAGAACTCTACCTTTTGTTATCTCAATATTTTTACCCAAATTATCTTCTTTAAACCTGAGATCTAAGAAAGCACAAATTTTCTACAGAATTCTGCTTCTTTCATCCTTCTCGAATCGCGATTTCAGAAGAGACAAAATTTCCATGTTCATGCTTCTTTCATCTTCTTTGAGGCTGCTTCTAAGATCTGTTCACTATCTCCCTCTTCAGTCAAAAAGTCATAGAATGAAAGATGTGTTTCCTGCGTTATTGCTTTATCTTGTTATAATATATCGTCTATCAGTTGAGATTCTTCGACTTGAAAATCTTTTGAAATTTGTTCATATGATGGCCATATGTCCGACGCTGTAACAGATGTTTCTGCTGACATACTGTCACAAAGCATTTGTAAGGACGACAATAGTTAATAATTCTAATTAATAATCATAGTTAATAATTCTGTTTCTTCGTTCTGAAGGATAAGATTTTTATATACTGTTTGAGACAGAATTTTTGCTATTTCTTCTTGGCGTGTTAAAACTACCAGGATCAAAAGGAAAGTAAACAATCATCTTGTTGGCGTGCATGACGGAAGTATTTTACGCAGAAGGCCTAATGCATCTTACTCTTCTTGCAGCACATGTCTCATTTTCCTGCTTTGACTCATAATTTGTCTGTTTCCGAAGGTCCCTGTAGCTCAAGGGCTTTGTTTACTCTAATATTCAAAGCAGGGTTGAATTCAGGGGGTAGCCCGGGGGGGAATCTCCCCCCCCCGAAGAAAATTCATTCCCCCCCGGAGAAACTCCCAAAATTTCAGTCACAAAATGTAGAAACTATTTGCTTTTCTTTCCGTGTACGTGCAGACGAAATCCGATCTCTCAATATACATATAAATGACGCAAATCCATTCTATATAAATATTAAACATGTAACATCTAAGATAGAATACCAAATAGTCAATAAAACTTGTATTTCTTAACGCTATGACTGAGTTTGGCAGAACATGAAATTGTTAACTGTTGAAGAAAGGTTTGTATTTTAGTAGGTACTATATTCTCGCCCTATATTATGTATTAGTAGGTAGCACTAGCACAGGTTGAGATAGGAAAGGAAAGATAGAGAAGATCTTTCGATCATTCCATATGATCTCTGATGTCAGCAGACTTCAGTTCTTGAAAATGTACAGTTCTTACATTATTTGAAATAGGGCGCCTAAATCCTATTTCTCCCATTACGAATTAACAGACGTAAATGCGTTTTACGATTGTTAAAGTAAACACACCTTTCTTTAATTAAAAATAATTCAGTTAAAGGGTGAGATTCAGTGGGCGTCATTTAGAGGGATTAGGGAGGAACAGTTATCCCTCCTGGATTAGAGACTTATATAGAATTTATCAATATGATAATAGTATATAAGTGAAAGATTGCTATTGAAGGTGATCAAGATCCTGCTCAGTGCCGTGCCATGGGGGAGGGGCAAGCGGGGTGACGGCCCCGGGCGCCGAAGTAAGGGGTGCAAAATTCGGGAGAGAAAAAGAAAAGAAAAGAAGGAAAGAAAAACAGAGGAATGAAACATGTGTACATATATAAAATGAAAGGAAAAAAGTAACGAAAAGTGCTCAAAATCAAGGAAAAGCAGGGTTTACTTTTTAAAATTTGCTCACCTTTCGTGGCTGGTCTGTCGATCTCACTCATATATACGGGGGTGACGTCGTATACTCTCGCGCCAAGCGCTGATTTTCCACGACACGGCACTAATCCTACTGAAGATTTCGTAAACTAAACTATTGATATGTATGCAGTGAAGAAACCAAGGCTACTATGTTTGATTTAGAATCAGAAGTGTGAGAAAGAATGATAACTTTTTGTTAAGATATTCCTATGTATGTTTGTTTTAGGACAAAAAATATTTGAGTTAATTTAAATCTTTTTAAAAACTTCTACATTAGTAACAAACAGTAACTACTGAATATAGGAAATAATAACAAAAGTAGCTACTGTAAATAGCAGTTAAAGTTTAGTGTAAACTATTTTTGCCAGTCTTTATTTAATGTTTTAGATGAAATCAAACGATTGTTTTGTTTTTTTAAATTATAATCTCTCGTTGAATATTTATCAGCAATTAGTCTCCATATTAGGTAAGATGTGTATGTGAATGGAATTGTTAAATATGCTGCTTTCTTGAAAAAATACAGAAAAACAACCCTCCCCCCCCCGAGGAGTTGACATTCCCCCCCGGGTGTAAATGTCTGAATTCAACACTGATTCAAAGTATGGCCGAAACAACTCAAATGTTGGAAATCGCTCAAGTCAACAATGGCCTACACAATATTGGCACTACTGTTGTTACACAACGAACATTTTCAGTTGGTATTTCCCACATATCTATACTAAAATATAAAGCCTCTAACAAATTTGATTTCGGAAAATCGGAATTCCGGAACTTCATCACAAATATCGGAAGTTCGGAATTCCGGAATCTCGAAACAAGATCTGAAATTTCGGAAGATCGGAATTCCGGAATCCAGGACACGATACTAAATTTTGGAAGGTCGGAATTCCGGAATTTTAAAATTCCATCGGAAATTTCTAATAATCGGAATTCCGGAATTTTCGGAATTCCGGGATCTCGGAATTTCGAAATTCCGGAATTCCGAGATTCCGAAAATTCCGGAATTCCAAGATTCCGAAAATTCCGGAATTCCGAGGTTCCGAAAATTCCGGAATTCCGAAATTCCGAAAAACGGAATTCCGAAAAATTCCGGAATTATCGACATTCCGAATTCCGGAATTGAAATCTCAATTCCGAACACCCCTAAATCAGCTTCTCACATTTCTTACCTTCTCGCTACAAAATATCCATCCATTCCTTCGAGAACACATCGCGCAACAAATTCAAACCGCGGCTAAGTCAATATTCCAAGCCCACCTCTACCCAACTATTCCGGCAATCATTTCTATTATCACTCAAATGTACCCGAAACCGAGGTTTAACATATATCCTCTAGCTATTATGACGCTCTCTTTCTTGTTCTTAAATATGTTCTTTACCACAGCAGAAGCCACTCTTCGAAGCATTATAACCCGAAGAAAAAAATCCATGCCTTCAGCATTAATGAGACACATCTCATACGCAGATTGTCATGTCGCATACTTCGCTTCCAACTGTTACGTCAAGATAGCACTTTACCTGCTAGCCGAGCCAACGGGGGACTAGCGATTTGGTTTTTACTTTCTATCCCATTTCGTAATCATTCTCCGATTCTGCACACTCTTCCTGAATACATTATCACATGATTATATTATCAGGAATTGGATGCTAGTGTAGCATCCATATAAACCCATCCTCGCCATGATATTCCGTTCAGCTTCTTTCAGTATATCTCCAATACCTTCCTCACCTACATAATTATGACAGTTGTGAATTTACATAGCCAGACACATACGCAAGGAGACCGTTTCCTCAATTACACCACCATTCATACTACTAGAGTGATTCTGCAACTTCCCAAACCGACTCGCACCACGAGTCACACTACTCCAAATGTAGTAATAATTTTGAACAACATATCACACAGTAGCTGTGTTAACGTTCTTGATCTCATTGGTAGCGATCATGCTCCAATCGAACTAGACACTCAGACTCGTGTAACTACCACTTCTGAGTCTTCTCCTCCCTGCACTATCTATCGTTACGATAAAGCAAATTGGACAGCCTACAGATTGTATCTCGAGGGTCAACTTCATCATTTACATCCACCAGTTACAGAATCAGAACTTTCTGAAACTGGATTCTCTAGTCAATGCTATGAATAACGCCACAGACAAATATATCCTTAAGTCAACCTTTTCGACCATCTCTACTTCCTCAATACTTACTACTGATCAAATGGTCCCGACAGTTTTATAGAGATTTTGCTGTCACTGGCAACCTTGACTCTCTTTATCATTACCGGCACTTGCAACGAACGGTGCACAACTACCATAAGGCTTACAAATTGCGATGCTGGGTCAAAGCTCTAACAATCTCGGCTCACTTTCACATCCCACTCAGTATTGGAAAAGATTCCGACAATTTACAGTCAAAATACTAGCACAATATATCCTCTTATCGACAACAATACTCCGCTGCACACTGATACAGATAAGGCCAATGCGTTTGCAAGGTATCTCCAAGACATCTTTACGCCTCTCGCACCTGAATATCCACATCGTTCTCATCCAGTCGATGAACTCAGTCCGGATTCTCCTCATCTCCAGCCTAATCTTAATCACACTCTGCCAGAAAACCATCCCATTACTGCACCAATATCTATATCTGACATCAATTCAGTTGTAGCTCACAGACGTAACACAGCCCCTGACATGGATTCTATTACATATAGACACATTAAAGAAAGTGCGTACGAAGTATTGTATCTGCTTTGTCACATATTTACCTTTATTCTTCGCGCTAGCTTTGTACCTGCAGACTGAAAAGCTTCGAAAACTCTTGTTTCTTAAACCACATAAACCTGTTGCTTCTGTTAGGTCATACCGTCCTATTCAACTAACATCGACCTTCAGTAAAATACTGGAACGCATCATTGTCAAACGTCTTAATTCATACCTGGGACATCACGACGTCATTCCACTCGACGAAGCTGGTTTCAGACCTTCTTTCAGCATTAATGACCAGTTTCTTCGCCTCTCAAATTCCATCTATAATCACTTTAACACAGGCAACCCGTCTTCCTTTGTCCTGTTTGATCTCGAAAAGGCATTCGATAAGGTCTGGCATCCCGCTCTCATCAATAAACTCAAACAGCTCAGCTTGCCTATTGCTTATCTTAGATTCATATTTAATTTTCTTAGCTGTCGACTGGCTTACGTCTGTATCAACACTACCTTTTCAATTCCTATTTTTCTTCATTCTGGAGTTCCCCAAGAATCGGACTTTTCGCCCTTACTATGTATTGCATTCGTTTCCGACTTTCCAGCAATGCTAGATACTGTTAAGCTCTTTCAGTATGCCGATGACACTGCACTTTTTGCCACGGGGAAACATTCATCAGCTTATTCTGCCTCTCCAGGATGCTATCAACGCCTTCGTTGGTTGGTGCTTCCACTGAAGACTGATAATAAACCCAGCAAAACTCAGTGTATTTTATTTCTTGCTTCGAGGCATCGTTCCCGTGTACAACGCAACCCAACACTCTTTAAAAGCTACTCGCAGTGTCAAATATCTAGGAGTAACCTTCGATCATCATCTAACCTGGACAGCACATCTGAAAGATATCTCCAAGAAGGCGTACCCTAGCCTCAATCTTCTAAAAAGTTTTACTGGAACTACCTATGGACTCACATACAAAGTTTCCCTCCGCCCTATTCTCACGCACGGATTTACAGCTTGGATTTCTGCTTCAACCTCACACTATCAGAAATTGCGCATCCTGGAACGTCATGCCTTGCGAATTGCTTTTCGTATCAAATTACCAAGTCCAACTCAAAACCTCTATCAGAAACTTACATTTCCGTACATCTTATATCATTTAGAAACACTACGCACTAAATATATCACCCAGCGCCTGCACAACAATCATCCACTTCTTCAGCAAAATTCGCCGACCACGCCCGAGGTATATCCCCTGCTGCTGCTCTGTTCCCACCGCTTTCATTACTATTCAGTTTGTACCGTTACACACTACCTTCAGACCGCTCTGACGCTGCCTACTACGAGCTCTATACTTTAACCGCTCATCTACCTCACATATGGCCACCATACGCACAGTAACACCTTCTGTACTAACAGGGCTTCTGTGTCTTCAATGATGCCTAACGCCACCCCTAGGCAAGAAGATAACCAGCATTTGTTCAACTAACAGAACGTATGTGTTGTAGTCAGTTTCGCACTTCACCTCCTAACTTCATATCATATGCATTAGAGTTATGGTTAACCCTCACTGAAGTTTATGTATTTACCTTTCCTCATGATTATGGTTAAAGGCCATAATGACTCTTAAAGTTTGAATAATAAATTTTTCTGTACGTAACCAGAGCCCAACCACTGCTTCCTGAACAGCACAATATACTAAATATCCCTTCCCCTACAGACAGCGTAATCCTCTTCGTGTAGTAGCTAGCGTAGGCTAGCTGGTAAAAAAATTCCCAAGAAAATGTATTCATTTCTACGGGTTTTGCATGATAAAAAAATCTAAGATTATCATTCTCATCTCATCCCATCCTAATTGAACGATGATAGTTAAAGGCTATAATGTCCTTGTAGCTCAAAGACAGTTCCGCTGCTGAGAATTGATGGTTCATATTGTTTTTTTATTTTATATGCAAATAAAGGACTAAATAAAAAATGGTTTCCACCATTTACCTTACTCCGTCACTTTTCGTCTCCTCCCTCACCCCTCAATAAACCTTTTGGGCGGGTGCTAGTCGTATGCAGCTAGCAAAAATCTAAGATTATCACCTATATCAACAAACGCTTTCAAATCCAGCACCCTTTACTTCATGCTACCATGCGATAAACCCCACACCACATCGTTATTATCATACACCCTTTGCTTTACACTCTATCAGTACACTTTATCCCCGAGAGATCCTTCGCTCTTCATCATTTCTGAATACATTATTCACGAACATCTTCCACTCATTCATCCATCATATCCGTCACAGTAGTTACGTTTCTCTACTCCTTGCTCCCCCTGTTATCATCATCGCCTTTAGATGCTCGTAGGCGGAAGATAGTTTCATTTCTCTAACTGACAAAACCCACGTGTTGTCGTGAGATTTGCACCTCGCCTTATTTTTCATTCTCATTACAACCTTATTTAATGTTCATTAATTATTGTACCTAGGTATATATACAGTATATTCATTTTTCTGGTTGTATATCCTACTGTATCTTTCCATATACGTTAAGCTATTTGTTATAGTTAAAATTTACTCTATATATGTATGTAGCCTTCCTCTCATTCCTTATCCTCATCAAAATTCCTTATCTTCCTTTTTTCTTAGTTATTGTATCATATAATATTAAATAGTTTCAATAAAGCGCATAGACCATGAACTGTACCCAGCATCTAAAGTCCTTTTCCTCACTCACCTCACAGAGAGCGTCACCATCTTGTAGGTTGCTAGCCGCTTTGGCTAGCCGATAAAAGAAATCTAAGACTAAGATACATACTTTCCCAGATCTTCGCTCTGAAGCGCCACTGAGAGAACAGTGACGAGTTTTTTAAAGATTCTTCCTTTTCCTGATCCTGAGCTTTTTCTCTGTCTTGTTTGTGCGAACCGTCTGTCAGACAGATCAAGCCAAGGGCAGCCGGTTCCACAGATCGAGGCAGGGACCTGCTCCTCCTGGACAAGTAGCCGAACGGCTTGTCCGACCTTTACATCAACACATAATTACTTTCAATCACTGCCATTCTCATTACATCAGCTTGAGTGCAGAACAGCCAAGGCTTGACCAATAATTGACCGACCCAGGCTCAATCAGTGGAACAGCTCTGGAGTGTCGCCATGGAGGATGAGCTCCAGTCTTCGCTAGCGCGGAGACGGAAGAGCTAAGAGAAGCGGAAGAACTATGTTGAAAGACACCGACGAGCTTCAAAACGCTCGACTGCCTCTACTGTGTCAAATGTTTCTAATAAATCTCAATCCACATCTCCACAGAGCCAAACTAAATATGACGAGAAGGTCAAGAACTCGCTTCCCGCCTGGTACGTCGTTCATGCCAATGATATCGGGAATATCTGCACACTCGAATCCTCTTACCCTACGTCTTCACCTTCAACTCCAACGAACCGTTCGCAATTACTTACAGCGGAAGTGGTAGGTGAATTATATGGTTCGATTGCGGAAGAAAGGTAAGTGCCATAATTATCCCAGTTGGCTTTATCATAGCGTGGACAAAACCAAGGTGATGGTGCTGATGGTGAGTTAGCAAGAACTGTATGATAATTAAGTTTAATTGAATCGTGATCACTGCTAAGCAAGTCCAGGACTGTAATTATTCAGTGTGTAATTATTGTATTGGAAATAATTACTACATCGGGTGTGGTATTAGGAACTGGGCGAGTTGGTGAAGGTAAGTAGAACACCCGTAGTGTTGGTCAGTATGAAATCTTGGAAGTGTGCACGTTCTTGATTAGTGAAACTGTGCATATGAACATCTCCGAGAATGATTAAATGCTTATAGGTGTTGGAGATATGAAAGAAGAAATCGTATGGTATGGGTACACCGGGCCGTATATAAATAGTTGCAAGCATAACAATTGGTTTAAAGTAGAGAGTAGTAGTAACATATTCTGGCATGTTTAGTACAAAGCTAGTAGGTTGTCTGAAAGGAATATGATGCTGGAAACATACAGCAGCTCCGCCGTTTGCCCGTAACGTAGGTAAAAGGTTATCATGTTGAAGTAAAGTGAAATTTGGAGTTCTGCACTGTAGAGATGGAGTGAGGAAAGTTTCGTTCAAGAGAAATGCGGTGATATGTTCTTCAAGTAAAAGAGCTTGGAAAAGTATTTTGTTTTTTGTAAGAGTACGGATATTCGAAAATAGAAAACTTAAATCCATGATTAGCAAAGAGTTACACTGGTGTTTCAAGAGGAGTACTTTAATGTGAACATAATTGTTAGAATACATGGCATAAAGAGGTACATTAAAAGTCGATTTGACGGCTAGAGTGAGCTGTTGAAGGATGTGTGGACGATGAAAAGGATGAACGTTTTGCAGTGCAAGGGTGATAAATTCTAGCAATTTACCAACAGAAACTGTATCACTGACAGTCTCGGTGTTTGTGGAGGTAGACTGAGTACGTAACGGAACTACTAGCTCTGGATGTGCTTCGTTTGGTGATGGTTTGCGTTTACATTTATAATTGTAGGCAGGATGCGATCGGTGCAAGTGGAGCGTTGAGGTGGAAGTTGCATGTTAGGGCAAACTCTAATGAGATGTGATCCGGAGCAATACCCACAAACTGTGGGGTTTGTGCAATTTACTGTTGCATGATTGTTGTAGGTCTGGCACTTTTCGCAACAGAGTGATACAGGCGGAGAAGATCGAGAAGGCGAAACTCGATGTTTTCACTTGTAAATGAATGAACAATGAGTGAGCAGAAAGTTAGCACTCGTGCCATGTAAGTGGGAATTACTCTGTCAAAGGTGTGCCCTTCCTGCTTTAATTCGTCTAGTATTTCTTCGTCAGAATATGAGGGATCTACTCCTCGGATAACCACAGACAGCAGCGGAGGACGTTTCGGTGGAGGAGCTTGCTTACGACCAACGGTGTTGAGAGAAACCAGTGTAGAATTTTTGCCAAATATCTCAAAGGAGGCCTTATTACGGACGGTAGTTAAGAAATTGACATCAGTAGATATGAAAATGAAGCCACTGCGTCTCTTGACAACTTCGGCAAGGTTAATACTGGGGAGGTATTTACGTAGTTGAAGAATGATGAACTTCTCGTTAGTGAACTTGTAGTCAAAATTTTGAAGTAAGAAGCAATGAAGTGATGGAGAAGCAGAATGAGATAATGTTGATGGTCGATATACAGTTGGTGTAACATCGGCTTCCATATCTGATGAAGCAGAAGCGTTATGGTCATGGTGTTCCTTGACGGGAAGCGAGTTCTTGACCCTATCAGAATATTTAGTTTGCCTCCGTCTAGATCTGAATCGAAATCTATTAGAAGCAGTTGACACAGTAGAGGCAGTCGAGCGTTCTGAACTTCGTCGGTGTCTTTCAACATAGTTCTTCCGCTTTTCCAACTTCGTCTCCGGACTAGCGAAGACTGGAGCTAATCCTCCATGGGACATTCCAGAGGTGTTCCACTGATTGAGCCTAGGTCGGTCATCATAAAGGCCAATTATTGGAGATGCTTTGGCTGTACTGCACTCAAGATGCTGTAATGAGAATGACAGTGATTGAAAGTAATTATGTGTAGATGTAAAGGTCGGACAAGCCGTTCGACTAGTTGTCCAGGAGGAGAAGGTCCATGCCTCGATCTGTAGAACCGGCTGCCTTTGGCTTAATTAGTCTGACAGACGGTTCGCACAAACAAGACAGAGAAAACGCTCAGGATCAGGAAAAGGAAGAATTTTTAAAAAACTCGTCACTGTTCTCTCAGTGGCGCTTCAGAACGAATCTCTAGGAAAGAATGCATCGTAGTCTTAGATTTCTTTTACCGGCTACGCAAAGCGGCTAGCAATCCTATAAGATGGTTACGCTCTCTGTGAGGTGAGTGAGGAAAAGGACTTTAGATGCTGGGTACAGTTCATGGTCTATGCGCTTTATTGAAACTATTTAATGTTATATAATAAAATAACTAACAAAAAAGGATGTAAGGAATTTTGATCCTTACCATAATGAGAGGAAGGCTACATACATATATAGAGTAAATGTTAACTATAACAAATAGCTTAACGTATATGGAAAGATACAATATTATATACAACCAGAAAAATGAATATACTGTATATATACCTAGGTACAATAATTAATGAACATTAAATAAGGTTGTAATGAGAATGAAAAATAAGACGAGGTGCAAATTACAGGACAACACGTGGGTTTTGTCAGTTAGACAAATGAAACTATCTTCCGCCTACGAGCATCTAAAGGCGATGATGATAACAGGGGGAGCAAGGAGTAGAGAAACGTAACTACTGTGACGGATATGATGGATGAATGAGTGGAAGATGTTCGTGAATAATGTATTCAGAAATGATGAAGAGCGAAGGATCTCTCGGAGATAGAGTGTACTAATAGAGTGTAAAGAAAAGGGTGTATGATAATAACGATGTGGGGTTTATCGCATGGTAACATGAAGTAAAGGATGCTGGATTTGAAAGCGTTTGTTGATATAGGTGATAATCTTAGATTTTTTGCTAGCCGCATACGACTAGCACCCGCCCAAAGGGTCACACCCTTTATTGACGAGTGAGGGACTAAAGGAAAACTGACGGAGAAAGGTAAATGGTGGAAACCAGTTTTTGTTTATTTCCTTTTTGCATATAAAATAAAATGAATGTGGAGGGAAGCATGTATTCTCAGCAACGGGAGTGTCTTTGATCTACAAGGGCATTATAGCCTTTAACCATCATCATTCAATTACGATGAGATGAGATGAGAACGATATTCTTAGATTCTTTGTTTATCATGGAAAACCCGTAGAAAGGAATTCCTTTTCTTGGGATCTTTTTTACCAGCTAGCCTACGCTAGCTACTACACGAAGAGGATTACGCCCTCTGTAGCGGAAGAGATGTTTAGTATATTGTGCTGTTCAGGAAGCAGTGGTTGGGCTCTGTGTAGGTACACGAAACTTTATTATTCAAATTTTAAGAGTCATTATGGCCTTTAACCATAATCATGAGAAAAGGTAAATACATAAACTTCAATGAGGGAAAACCACAACTGTAAAGAATATGATGTGAAATGATGAGATGAAGTCCGAAACTGACTACAACACATACGTTCTGTTAGTTGAACAAATGCTGGTTATCATCTTGGTTATCAGCGCTCGGCATCAATGATGAACCCTGTTAGTACAGAAGGTGTTACTGTGGGTATGATGGTCATATGTGAGGTAGATGAACGGCTGTAGTGTAGGCCTCGTAGTAGACTGCGTCAAGGCGGTCTGTAGATAGAGTGCACCGGTACAAAGTGAATAGTAATGAGACCGGAGGGAACAGAGCAGCAGCGGGCGTGGTCCGCAAATGCCTGCTGAAGAAATGGATGATTGTTTTGCAGGCGCTGGGTGATATATTTAGTGCATAATGTTTCTAAATGATATAAGATACATAGTAAGGGCGAAAAAGCCGATTCTTGGGGAACTCCAGAATGAAGAAAAAAACAAAATGAAAAGCTAGTGTTGATACATAGGTAAGCCAGGCGACAGCTAAAAAATTAAACATGAATCTAAGATAAGCAATAGGCAAGGGGAGCTGTTTGAGTTTGTTGATGAAAGCGGAATGACAGACCTTATCGAATGCCTTCTCGAGATCAAACAGGACAAAGGAAGACGGGTTGCCTGTGTTAAAGTGATTATAGATGGAATTTGAGACGCGAAGAAACTGGTCATTAATGCCGAAAGAACTTTTGAAACCAGCTTGCTCGAGTGGAATGACGTCGTGATGTGCCAGGTATGAATTAAGACGTTTGGCAATGATGCGTTCCATTATTTTACTGAAGATCGATGTTAGTTGAATAGGACGGTATGACCTAACAGAAGCAACAGGTTTATGTGTTTTAAGAAGCAAGATTTTTCGAAGTTTTCCAGCCAGCAGATTCAAAGCTAGTGCGAAGAATAAAGGTTAAGATGTGACAAAGCAGATAGAAAACTACGTACGGACTTTCTTTAATGTGTCTAATAGAATCCATGCCAGAGGCTGTGTTACGTCTGTGAGCTACAACTGAATTGCTGTCAGATATAGATATTGGTGCAGTAATGGGATTGATTTCAGCAGAGTGTGATTAAGATTAGACTGGAGATGAGGGGAATCCAGACTGAGTTCGTCGACTGGATGAGAACGATATGGATATTCAGGTGCGAGGGGCGTAAAGATGTCTTGGAGATACCTTGCAAACGCATTGGCCTTATCTGTATCAGTGTGCAGCGGAGCATTGTTGTTGATAAGAGGATATGTTGTGCTAGTATTTTGACCTGTAAATTGTCGGAATATTTTCCAATACTGAGTGGGATGTGAAAGTGAGCCGAGATTGTTAGAGCTTTGACCCAGCATCGCAATTTGTAAGCCTTAAGGTAGCTGTGCACCATTCGTTGCAAGTGCCTGTAATGATAAAGAGAGTCAAGGTTGCCAGTGGCAGCAAAATCTCTATAAAACTGCCGGGACCGTTTGATCAGTGGTAAGTATTGAGGAAGTAGAGGTGGGCGAAAAGTCGAAACGGTTTACTTAAGGATATAATTCTCTGTAGCGTTATTCATAGCATTGATTAGAGAATCCAGAGTTTCAGAAAGTTCTGATTCAGTAAATGGTGGATGTAAATGATGAAGATCATCCTAAAGATACGATCTGTAGTCTGTCCAATTTGCTTCATCGTAACGATAGATAGTGCAGGGAGGTGAAGGCTCAGAAGTGGTAGTTACACGAGTCTGAATGTCTAGTTCGATTGGAGCATGATCGCTACCAACGAGTCAAGATCGTTAACACAGCTACGGTGTGATATGTTGTTCGAAACTCTAACTATATCTGGAGTAGTCTGACTCGTGGTACGAGTCGGTTTTGGAAGTGGCAGAATCACTCCAGTTGTATGACTGGTGGTGTAATTGAGGAAACGGTCTCCTTGCGTATGTCTGGCTATGTAAATTCACAACTGTCATAATTATGTAGGTGAGGAAGGTATTGGAGATATACTTAAAGAAGCTGAACGGAATATCATGCCCAGAACGGATGTATATGGTTGCTACAGTAACATCCCATTCTGATAATATAATCATGTGATAATGTATTCAGGAAGAGTGTGCAGAGTCGGAGAATGACTACGAAACGGGATAGAAGGTAAAATCCCAATCGCTAGTCCCCCGTTGGCTCTGCTAGCAGGTAAAGTGCTACCTTGACGTAACAGTTTGAAGCGAAGTGTACGACATGACAATCTGGGTGTGAGATGTGTCTCATTAATGACGAAGGCATGGATTTTTTCTTCGAGTAAAAGTTCTTCGAAGAATGGCTTATGCTGTGTTAAAGAACGGATGTGTAAGAACAAGAAAGAGAACGCCATAATGCAGTGAATAGTAATATGGATGGCTAGAGGATAGCTGTTAAACCTCGGTTTCGAGTGCATTTCAGTGATAATAGAAATGATTGCCGAAATATGTTGGATAGATGTTGGCGTGGAATATTGACTAAGCCGCGGTTTGAATTTATTGGGCGATGTGATCTCGAAGGAATGGATGGATATTTTGTACCGAGAAGGTAAGAAATGTGAAAAGCTGATGGACAGTTACAGGTTGTTTTGAAGTCGCATAGGCGGGTGGTTGGATTTGTCCGGTATGCGTAATGGTGCCACAGTCTCTGGTTTTATTGGTTCGGAAGGTGGTTTGGATAGGCACTTGTACCTGTATGGTTTAGCGCGTGGAGCAGGTTGGTGGTGGTTGTAAATTTGTACAGCTTCTTGTAGGGTGCGGGACGCAACAATAATCCCATTTGAACGAATTTCTGCATTTGGGAGTAAAGTGCTGACCATAAACCTGACACCGTTCACAACGAAGGGTAAAGGAGCGGAGTTGCGTGTTGGTTCGACACGATGGTGCAGTTTATTGATATAGACACCACGGGTGAGTAACTCATCGATAGACTGCTGAGAGTTTGTGAGAACCCGTACTATGTAGGTCGCCCATGGCTGTTTTTGATTGGGATAAATTTTATAATATTGTGCCCTTCCAGTTTGAGTTCTTCAAAGATCTCCTCGTCACTGTAACTCGGGTCCATCTTTTGTATAACAACAGAGAATGCTGGTGATTTTCTCGGTGGTGGTGACTGTTTCGGGCGTTGGTCGCTAAGCTTTGTCATGATTGATTTGGAACCCAAAATCTCAAAACTGCACTTGTTGCGTGTCGTACGGAGACACTCCATCATAAGTTAAGCGATGAGGCATCGATGATCATTCGCAATCAGTATGTCCGCCATTTTTCAAACCTTCCTCCCCCTAGTCGACCCACCATCTATTCTTTCTTACTCCAGAATTGTTATCCTAAATTTTCAAATCCAAAGCTAGTCTTAGTAACATCACAAAATGCATGCCTCGTGCAAACATCACTCAAATAGTCAAGACTAGGAACGGAATTATTATTAAGATACCTGATCCGACGTTTAGCGGGTGGCAGTTTTGTAGATGCAACAGGAGAACGTTGACAAGTTGACGATCCCTGGCTGGTAGAAATCCTTTCTAGAGAATGACACCGTCGTCTAATCGGTCTTCCCGAAGAGCAAGGAGCTTCCGGTGCAATAGGAGGTAAGCCAGAAGGTTGCCCAATGACAGGTTGGGAAGCCATATGCCACGTTGAAGTTAGTGATAGAGTGTGTCGAAATGAAAAGATGAAATAAATAAATAAATAAATAAATGATGAAGCTAAGCTTCCAAAATTATGTGCACTTATGTGTACAGTAACACAGTATCCACTCGGGTGAAACCCTGAATCTCTCCAACTCTCTCGCCCGTTACTGAGACTTGCCGTACTTGGGTCCACAAATTGGTAATAATCACAGCCTGGACTTGAAGGTGATGAAAAGTGCAGCACTGAAGAAGAAATTGGAGCCATTTGTTCTTATTTATGAAATATAGTTATTTCTTTTTCTGGTGTCACTTGTAAACAATAAGTGTTTTTTCAACGTCAAAGTTCATGGAATCGAATCTGTTATACTATGTAAAAGCAACTAATTACTACGAAATTCCATATGTACAAACTCGCTTTGTGTCAACGATTGGGAAACGATTTTTGCCACCGGAGCACAACGTAGATCCTACTCTTGAATTTCAGCATTATTTCTTTAAAATATGGTGAGAAATTTTCGAGATATTAGCTTAAATATATACTAGTGTGTAACAATGGATAACAATATCATATACGTACAATAACATCCGATATATTGTTATTGTACGTATATGATATTGTTATCCAAGATTTTTCTACCATCATTTTTATACCAATTTTTTTAACAAAATTAAAGAAATTTGGGGTAGAAGTCATACATTTTGGACAAGGATGAGGTTCATGTGGTCTCAATAATACTGTAAGGGTTAAAATCGTTCCTGTAGAGCACATGGTAATAACTTCATTATTTTAAGTTTTCTCTACTAATTTGTGCGTTTAATATCAGTCATGACGTGTAGAACATCAAGGTACAATATATGGTTCTGGCTTGGAAAAATATATACAGGGTGATGCAAAATTCACTTTTGTGATACGAAAATTACACGGGCTGCAAATGGAAACCCTCTAAAACTTGTTTTTTTATATATAGATAAATTTAATACTTTTTATTTCGCTGATGGCAAAAAAGAATTCCATTTTCCCTCATCACCCTATGCTTTTCCGCGAATTTAATTTAATAATGCAACCCGATACCACAAGATTTATATGTATTTAGGGAAGAGTAATACGAAGGAGTTATACAGATGTCTGCTCTGAAATATTTATAAATTTATCAATAAATGTCAATGAATATGAATAGAGTCACGTACAAATCTATTTTTCATTCTTGAATGTATAAAGTGAACCCCCCTTAACTAGGGTTGCTATAATATTTTAATCCAAAATACGGACAGACTTTAAAATAACGACCTATCAAAGATGCAGTACCCAAACAAAACAAATATTTTGAAATTTCTTACCTAACAATCACCTTTTTCGGTTATCACACAATTGTTTAGTATGGTACTTAAAATACTGTTGGAAACTAATATGTTTTATATTTTTTCTCATTAACACAAATACAATAAATCATGCCATTAAATTACGTATCTTAAATTTAACCAAACGAAACCTAGAAGAAAAATGAGAGACTTTTCAAAAACATAACCTACTTTATTAATAGTTACAAAATTATAAGTTGTATGACGAAAACACATTTCTTTTCGCCCGAAATTTTAGCGAATTCCGACTCGGAAATTTTCGGAGAGCTCCAAAAACTGTCAAATACGGACATTTACCTATTTCATGCTTTGTACGATACGGACACGGACATGGACCCAAAAATACAAACAGTCCGTACAATATACGGACATATGGCAACTCTACCCTTAACGGACAATTTTTGTTCTGTTCAATAATATAGATTCTTTTACGGAACAAAACCCTTGCTTTTGCGAACACCCTCAGATACGGGTGCGACAGTTTTTCTTCCAATCCCAAACGTTTTGAATAATCTCTTCATAACGGACAGCAATTATTCTTGCTTCTACGATATATTACAGGAGACGAAAAAGTCTCTTTCTCACAAGTGTATCTATCATGAGTTTTGGCCTGGTGAACAATCAAACAGAACAGCGTCTAGCAGAACTTGAAACTCTTCTTTTCTTCTGCCCGCAATAAATTGTTTCGTTCTGGAAGTTCTAGAAAACCAATAAGCAATAACACACATGCAGGCATGGCCAAGAATTGTATGCGAAAGATCTTTCCTTCCCTAACAAATTTAGTTCTTTTAGTTTTAGGCCTTGCATCTTTCCCGATAATTTCATAGATAACAGAACAAAGATTATTTCACAATAACATTTTGAACGAGCAATGTTTGCTCTCTTACTTTCTTTCTTTGGGGGGAAGCAACATTTTTCTTTTCTTTTCTTTATGATGGAGGATCAAGTCTGAGTTGATGTTTTCCCGGGTTCCCTTTTCACTTTCCTTAAGAGGATATTCTTTGTGATTGCTGTCAATAAACATACACATTCCCAGTAACTTGCCTTTTCATCCATTCCGCCAACCAAGATACTGCTCCAGTAGAGAAACACACATGTTTCTTCCGTAACCGTACTGAGGATTTTCAGAGGACACTTGCTAATGAGTTTTATTACCCTTATAGCATGCCATTTTCGCTAAACAAAAGAGCTTAGCCTGTTAGTTGGTTCCTAACGCATCTTTGGAGAAGGTTCTGACAATATGAAATAAATGAAAAATGCCTGCCACTTGCGTCTCTCATGTAGGGAAATATCCAAACATCTTTGGCATATTATTGTTCATGAGTTGATGCAGTGCAAAAGAGAGTGCCGTGTTGTGCATATAGTTTGTGGGTTCGTTACATTTAGTTAAGCGAAATGGCAGCGAAGCGGAAGACTTGAACAATTTGCGAAAAAGTTGAAGTGATCGAGTGGACTCAAGAAACGAAAACTAGTGCTAGGGTAAATGCCGACAAGTTTACAAGACTCAAATTAGTTCCATTCTACAACAAAATGACAATATTTTAAACCAGTGGCGTGAAAACGGCAGCAATATTAGGAAGAATAAATTTCCAAAACGTGGAGGCCTAACTTTCGATAGTGTTGTCTTTGAATGGTTTTCAGTAGCAAGAAGTAAGAACATACCAATTTGCGGTCGTTCAGTTCAGGAGAAAGCTAGGGAAGCAGCAAAAGTACAAGGGTTCGAAACTTTTAAAGCGTCGAATGCCTGGCTGACAAAATTTCGTAGCAGACACAATATAACTCTGAAAACCGTGTGTGGGGAATCAATCGACGTTCCAGTAAAGCAGGTTGAAGATTGGAATGATAAATTTGAGTCCATTATCTCAGGTTATAGTGAAGAAAACATTTATAACTCAGATAAAACGGATCATTTCTTTCGTGCTTTACCTGAAAAGATATTTGCGCGGTGAAAAATGTTCGGGTGGGAAAATATCAAAGGAACGATTAACTGTGCTTTTGTGTGCAAATATGGTAGGGGACAAACGGAAACCATTAGTTACTGAAACAGCAACAAAACATCGGTACTTTAAAGGAGTTCACGTTAGAAAAGTACCTGTAGAATGGACAGCGAACAAAGATCATGGATGACTAGGGAGATCATGACAGAGGAGGTTACAAATTTTGACAACAAAATGGCAAAACAAAAAGAAAGGTTCTACCTTTCCTCGATAACGTATCTTCCCACCCAAACTAAAGTTAAAAAATGTTGAGTTAATGTTTTCACCTTCGAACACATCAGTCTGTCAACCACTGGATCAAGGTATCATTCGAGTATTCGAAATGCATTAGAGGCGGATCATACTCAAACTACTTATTGCAAAAATGGACCATTCAGTTTCTTCTACAGATCTTAGTAAATCGGTCAATGTACTGGATGAAATTGGTTGGGTAAATTTGCTGTGGAAAGCAGTGAAAACAGAAAGCATTCGGAACTTTTTTTCAAAAGCTGAGTTTTATGCCTCGTGCGAGCCAAACGTGGAAGACGTAGAGGTTGATGAAATCAAAAGTTCTACCCAGACTTGAGACGTCCGATTAGACACCTAATGATAAAGATTTCTCAAATGAAAACAACGGTACAGAAATCGCTCAAATCGTAAACAATGTGAAAGACAATGAGTGTAGTGAAAGAGAATAGGAATCAGTAGAAACAGATTCGTCGGATCAACTCGAGATACCGAACTACAAATTGCCGTGTCAAAAGTTGAACAGTTAAAGTAATTTGCCATTAATCGCAGTGACACAGAAGTTTTCCAATTGATCCAACAGTTAGAGGCAAATTTCGAAGAGAAATTAGTGTCCGTAGGTACAAAATCCGTGAGTTAGGAAACCCAATTAACGACCGCCCCAAGACTAATTACGCCTGGTATAACAGCTAGAACAGCAGCATGAAGTTGCCCACATCATTAAAAGAACAAATCGTAAAGTAAGTTTTTGTGTAGGAGTGAGGCAAAACGATGGCTAACGAAATGACAAAAGGGAGTCTTTGCAAGTTGTACTCACAGTAAACAGCACAGTACCAGAAAAAATTATACGAACACCAGTGGCATCGATAACAAGATAACAGTCGAGGGACTAAATAATCTTAAAACAAATTCAAATCAAGGATTGCATAAACAAGTTAACTTACTTCAAATGATTATGCATATAAGCGTATCAAATAATGTACGTAATTAGGGTGATGACTTTCTTATTTTTTTTTCTCAAAAAATATTATCTGTAGCACGAATGAATGAACTTTTGCCTATTCGTGACTAAATGACTTTTATTCCACTGAAATATTGAAAAAGGCACGTACAAACTACTTTGAAATGTTATGTAGGCCATTTTAACATTCTATATAATTGCATTAACAATGTTTATATGTTAACTTGTGCCGACCGACTTATTATTATTATTGATTACAAAGTGACCCTTTCTGGTATTATAAAGAGATCTATGTATTATTTGGTGAGCTACATTGAACTCCCTCGCTAATTATAATTGCGCATATAATATTTTATTAGTGTCTGCCTCTTTTACTTTGTGTAATTGTTAATTCCTTGTATGTAAATAAAATATGTGAATAATCTATACGGTAACAGTTTCTTTAATTTGTTACGTATTTAATTTTACGCTAAGGCCTTTTTTATTTCGGTTGTTGAGTAGAAGGTAATATGTCGTTCAAGAAGAGGTCTTCTAACACAGAGAAGAACAACGAAACCTGGACGAAGAACTGGATCTTAGTCCAGTTTTAAGCGCCATCAACAAGATTCAAGCGCGGCAATTTATGAAGCACTCTTCAGTGAACGGAGTCGCATGCCCCTGAAAAACCACGTATTGAACTTTCCAAATTTCTGGAGTCCACTGCCAAAGAACGGAGAGAGACGATCGGTATAATTGCTGTGGACCTTAAAGCCCTATGGAGCAAAACATTGAACTTCTCGCATGTATCTGATCAAGCTCTTTGTGCAAAATTAGCAAACCTTATGAAAGGATATGAGCGCTGCAGAAAGAAACAAAACTTTAATTCATTGAATGAACTGTTTGACATGACCAAGGTAAAAGACGAACGGATGTGCAAAGAGTATAATCACCTCTACAAACTGCAAATTGAAAACAAGGGCCAGGTTAGTTATTCCACTGGCAAACTTTGTATTACAAAGACCATACACCCATCCAAGCGAAGGAAGGCAATGGAATCGACTCTGTCGACATTTACCAGCTCAGCACCACCTAATTGTTCTGCAAGTTACACGGACTCATCGAACTACAGCGAAGACAGTCCTTGGGAGGATGAGAATGCATCATCAACGAGCACAAGGAAGCGTAACACAAAAGGTATTAAAAGACGTCATATTACCAGTCAAAGCTGTCGTCCGAAAGAGCAGAAAAACTGTGCAACCAGTTTTCTGGTGAGGACATTGAAATTCCGTGAGTCAGCAATCCACGATGCTATCTACACAAGAGCTATTCATATGAAGAAGCACTTATTGAGTACGCTTGATTTGGACAAGTGAAGGATACACTTCGACGGCAAACGCATCGATGGCTTTGAATATCTGGCAGTGGTCCTCCAGAATGAAGCTAAATAAATTAAGTTGACTGCGCTCAAATTGAAAGATTAAAATGTTCAAACAATTGCAGGACTCCAGAATGTGATAGAGGAGTTCAAATTGTTATGATTGTTGCGCAGACAACAAGCGTGAATACCGGCAAAAAGACAGGCGTTGTTCGGCTACAACAAATGTTCGAAAGTAAAGGTCATCCCAAATCCAAGTTCACCAGTTGCCAGCATCATATGAAGGATCGCGTTCTTCGCGCTGTCATGGACGATAAGCTATAAGTATGGACGAAAACATCAAACATCAAGTACTTCTGTGAACAGAGTTTGATGAGCAAATATGATAAATTAAAAGCAGTCTTCAGCAATGGTAAAACTGAGATTAAGGAAATAGGCGGATGGAGAGGCGACATGGAGTTTCTCTACCACCACACTCGTGTCTTCAATCGCTTCACTGAGAGGAATGAGGCCCCCTTCGTGAAATTTCAATAGATCATAAACATTAGCGATGCAAGCCATACTCTGGTGCCATTCTAGCCCTTCTTGTGTTGATTCTGATGCCTGAAACCCGGAACAGGCTGCGTAAAATCTGTACATTCATTTCTACTCATGGGTTGACCGTCGCTCCAGCAGTCAATTCTTTCACGCTGAAGATTTTGACGAAATATCTGCAGCTCTGAGTGATTACTCAACAGGTCTCTAATGCTTGAAAATCCACTGATGAATCTCCAATTAATATTGCCCGAAGCAACCAGTGCTGTGAGCGTGCAATCAAAGTTATGCAAGACTTGTACGACTTCTGCCGTAAAAAGGACAACCTCCTGCTGAGATGTAAGCTGTCCAATGACATTATAGTCAATAATTGACTTCCCTTTATGTTTGGTGACCCTATTTAATGCTGCATAAACATGATTCTGAAGCTTGTGTTCAATTTTGTATCTGCATATATTTATCTCAAAACATGAACAAAAAAGCTGGTAACGCTGATCGGAAAAATGAAACGTTTTTTCGCTTCCACGAACGTTTTTCTTTCGAATCCGTATCCCGTTTTTCTCCAGGACGTACTAGTTTTCAGGGAGAAGTAGAGGTGTTTCAATATCCGCCCAAAAATGCTATTCTCCACCCATAATAATTTGTACGTTATAATTTAAATACCAATGTAAATTATGCAGATAAAATTGAATAAAAAGTTAAAGTTTAACACTTACGTGTCACTTGGTTTTCCTACTCCTCTTGTAATTACTACAGGGTGTCTCGCGTGTCACATTCCAACAGAATTCTTCGAACATATTCACACTCGATTTACCACTGTAGCACATTTCCATGGTAGCTATTTCCTGTTGAAACCATCCGGCGTGTTCGTCAGAGACCTCAACCAAGCTGTACATTTCAGGGAAAAAGTCCGGGTGGCAATGCAGGAAGTGTAACTTTAGGGTCATATTACATCCCGTGTTACGAAATGAAGGACTTAACCTGCCCACAATTCTTTGTAATCAGGTGACTTATGATTCCCTAAAAAGTTATTGCACTGAGGGTTGCTGATTTGTATAATATTTGTGAAACTTAACACATTTGGACACAAAAAGAAAGGAGGAGTATATTTCTTTCGGGCCTTGCATCTTTCCCGATAATTTCATAGATAACAGAACAAAGATTATTTTACAATAACATTTTGAACGAGAAATGTTTCCTGTCTTACTTTTTTGGGGGAATGCAACATTTTTCTTTTATTTATGATGGTGGATCAAGTCTGAGTTGTAGTTTTCCCTGGTTCCCTTTTCACTTTCCTTAAGAGGACATTCTTTGTGATTGCTGTCAATAAACATACACATTCCCAGTAACTTGCCTTTTCATCCATTCCGCCAACCAAGATACTGCTCCAGTAGAGAAACACACATGTTTCTTCCGTAATCGTACTGAGGATTTTCAGAGAACACTTGCTAATGAGTTTTATTACCCTTATAGCATGCCCTTCTCGCTAAACAAAAGAGCTTAGCCTGTTAGTTGGTTCCTAATGCATCTTTGGAGAAGGTTCTGACAATATGAAATAAATGAAAAATGCCTGCCACTTGCGTCTCTCATGTAGGGAAATATCCAAACATCTTTGGCATATTATTGTTCATGAGTTGATGCAGTGCAAAAGAGAGTGCCATGTTGTGCGTATAGTTTGTGGGTTCGTTACATTTAGTTAAGCGAAATGTCAGCGAAGCGGATGACTTGAACAATTTGCGAAAAAGTTGAAGTGATCGAGTGGACTCAAAAAACGAAAACTAGTGCTGGAGTAAATGACGACAAGTTTACAAGACTCAAATTAGTTCCATTCTACAACAAAATGACAATATTGTAAACCAGTGGCGTGAAAACGGCAGCGATATTAGGAAAAATAAATTTCCAAAACGTGAAGGCCTAGCTTTCGATTGTGTTGTCTTTGAATGGTTTTCAGTAGCAAGAAGTAAGAACATACCAATTTGCGGCGAGAAAGCTAGGGAAGCAGCAAAAGAACAAGGGTTTGAAAATTTTAAAATGTCGAATGCCTGGCTGAAAAAATTTCGTAGCAGATACAATATAACTCTCAAAACCGTGTGTGGGGAATCAATCGACGTTCCAGTAAAGCAGGTTGAAGATTGGAAGGATAAATTGAGTCCATTATTTCAGGTTATAGTGAAGAAAACATTTATACCTCAGATGAAGCGGATCATTTCTTTCGTGCTTTACTTGAAAAGACGTTCCAACAGAAGTCTTCGAACATATTCACACTCCATTTACCACTGTAGCGCCTCTCCATGGTAGCTATTTCCTGTTGAAACCTTCCCGCGTGTTCGTCAGAGACCTCCCCCAAGCTTTACATTTCAGGGAAGAAGTCCGGGTGGCAATGCAGGAAGTGTAACTTTAGGGTCATATTACATTCCGTGTTACGAAATGAAGGAATTAACCTGCCCACAATATCTTTGTAATCAGGTGACTTATGATTCCCTAAAAAGTTATTGCACACTTCTCGAAAGGCCTCCCAAGCCTCACTTTCCATTTCATTAAGCTTAAAAGAAAATGTAGTATTCTTAAAAACGTCTCTGATTTGAGGTCCCGTAAAAACATCTTCTTTTACCTTGGCCTCGCTGAGTCTTGCGAATAGTTTTCTGAGATGATTAAATGCTTCTCCATCCCGGTTCAGGGGCTTGACGAAGACCTTCATGAGCCATAATTTGACATGAAGAGGTGGTAAGAATATTTTTTCCGGATCCACAAGACTTTCATTAGCCACGTTCATCTCACCTGAGACCAGTTGCTTCCTTGGCGGCCATTTTGTGACGGTGTACTGATCTTTGGCTCGACTATCCCAATGACACAAGAAGCAGTGCTTTGTGTAACCTCCTTGTAAACCGGTGAGGATGGCAATAACATTAAAGTCAGCGCACTCAGGCCACTGGAACTGTTCGTACTTTATTTTCTGCAATAGGTTTTTCATGTTCTCGTATGTTTATTTCATATGTACAGCATGAGCAATAGTGATGGCTGGCTTTTCATTGCCATTGTGTAGTAACACTGCCTTGAGGCTTACCCTAGAGGAATCTATGAATAGCCTCCAATCTTCAGTGTTGTAGTTCAACTTCAGTTGTCCCATAAGCGATGGAATGTCACGGCAATACACCAAATCACCATCCTTTGTAAAATTAGGAACTAGGCTCACCTCTCTTTTCCTATACATCGATATATTCACATCTTGGTTTAGTAGATTCCATTGTTGAAGTTGTGATGCAAGCAACAGGGTCTTAGACTCGGGAAGGTTTAAGTCTCTGATCAGATCATTCAGCTCTTCCTGACTTATCACATGTGGTTCATAAGTGTCAGGCACTGGAGCGTAATTGGGATCTGTGTACTCGAAGATTGTGCAACGTCCTCTCAAGCAGCAGGTTCTTCATCGGATGAAACACTGCACAGCGTGTATGAGTCTGGTGGTACGGGTACAGGCAGACAAACATCATGTTGCACAGGTCTCCTGACGGAATCCAAGTTAGGATATTGTATTTATGCTTCATGTTTTTTGAGAAATCTTTTATATTAGTCAGGCAGAAGTAACAGTCTGAAACATGATCACGGGGCTCGCGCCAAACCATAGGTACGGCGAACGGCATCGATTTGTATGTACCTTTTAACCATCCTGTGAGAGTATGCGCACACGGGTTACAACTTTGTTTCGGAGACCAAACGCGATGCTGGTCGCCGATTTTACACCCGAAGTACAGATGGTAGGCTGTCTTCAGGAACGGTGACAATGGATTACTTTGTCCCCTCAAAATCACTTCCCCACATACGTAACAGAATGAATCTGTCGAATTGTTGCAAGTTCTCTGCATGTTCGTTTAACACAAACATCATTATTTCACGCAGAAATATTTTTCACCTACGGTATACACAGACAAAGCGTAACACTACCTTCAACAAGATCAACTCGAAACTGAAATATTTGTTTCACGCTACAACGTGGTGTATGTCTTGGTGACTTTTTTTTTTAACAATCTGTCTGTCGTCTGGACAAAAGGGAGCCGACGAATAATCGCAAGTTGATTACGAAACCTTTCTCCGTCAATAACGTCTAGGTTTTAGTGTATGCAGTGTGGAGCGACAATAATCTTTGTAACTGAAAGGGACGGGGTACATTTTCGGTGTGTCGTCAGCTAGAGAAAAGAACATTCCTGAGATATAGCTTAGTAACAGTTCTAGGATTAAGGTAAAAATTCAGAATTATGCACTCCAAACACGGAAAACACATATTAAATACGAAAAATACGATTTTTCTGTCACTTATGGAAACAACATCCAGCCAAGAAAAAAAAAACCTTACGTGCTGGAACTTTCTCGGTGAGATATTCGTAATCAGCGTCTTGAAATCTATCCGGTACACCCTTTCATCCTCGTGGGAGGATTTTCATGCCGACCAGTGTGATTAAAATTTTTAAAAATATTTTGTGTGTGAAGGTTTTGTGTCATACTACCCTGAAAGTGCGATTTTATCAAATCTTGAATGAAAGCTCATCAAATCATGCTACAGAAAAACTAGGTTTATAAAGTCATTACCCCTATACGGAAAGATTATGCGGTATATGTATTAGGTTAGCCTTGCGCTGAGTATTGAAACTATTAACCTACCTGCAAATCAACTAAAGTATGGTAGATCATTCAGGGGAAGAACCCACAGCCTAACGAAAATTTTGGAGGTCTAACAGGGCCTGAATTCCTTGATTCCGGCGCCACTGATAGATACGTAATGCTACTTCGAAAGAAGAACTTGTCCGACTTCATTATTCGTTAAATGACTTTTGAAAATGCTAAATGTTGATATGCAGTAATTTATTTGTACATATTAAAAATGCAAAATTCGATAACACTCAAACGGGTTGGAGAACTTATCCGTACCAAGCCTATTTCCCGTTGGTTGCAAATATAACTGAGGATTGCTCATTTGTATAATATTTTTGAAACTTAACACATTGGGACACAAAAAGGAAAGAGGAGTATATTTCTTTCGGGCCTTGCATCTTTCCCGATAATTTCATAGATAACGGAACAGAGATTATTTTACATTAACATTTTGAACGAGCAATGTTTCCTCTCTTACTTTCTTTCTTTGGGGGGAAGCAACATTTTTCTTCCATGATGGAAGCAACATTTATGATGGTGGATCAAGTCTGAGTTTTAGTTTTCTCGGCTTCCCTTTTCACTTTCTTTATGAGGATATTCTTTGTCATTGCTGTCAATAAACATACACATTCCCACTAACTTGCCTTTTCATCCATTCCGCCAACCAAGATACTGCTCCAGTAGAGAAACACACATGTTTCTTCCGTAACCGTACTGAGGATTTTCAGAGGACACTTGCTAATGAGTTTTATTGCCCTTATAGCATGCCATTTTCGCTAAACAAAAGAGCTTAGCCTGTTAGTTGGTTCCTAACGCATCTTTGGAGAAGGTTCTGACAATATGAAATAAATGAAAAATGCCTGCCACTTGCGTCTCTCATGTAGGGAAATATCCAAACATCTTTGGCATATTATTGTTCATGAGTTGATGCAGTGCAAAAGAGAGTGCCGTGTTGTGCGTATAGTTTGTGGGTTCCTTACATTTAGATAAGCGAAATGGCAGCCAAGCGGAAGACTTGAACAATTTGCGAAAAAGTTGAAGTGATCGAGTGGACTCAAAAAACGAAAACTAGTGCTAGGGTAAATGCCGACAAGTTTACAAGACTCAAATTAGTTCCATTCTGCAACAAAATCACAATATTTTAAACCAGTGGCGTGAAAACGGCAGCGATATTAGGAAAAATAAATTTCCAAAACGTGGAGGCCTAGCTTTCGATAGTGTTGTGTTTGAATGGTTTTGAGTTGAGTTGATTTTGAGTTTAACGTCCCTTTTAGCAGCTAGGCTATATGAGACGTGGAACTACTGATTAACGTGGAATCAGAACCACATGAGCTCCCGCCGGGAATCGAACCCGGATCTCCCACGCCAAAGGCGCGTATGCTAACCGCTTAGCCACGGAGGAACTCTTTAATGGTTTTCAGTAGCAAGAAGTAAGAACATACCAATTTGCGGTCGTTCAGTTCAGGAGAAAGCTAGGGAAGCAGCAAAAGTACAAGGGTTTGAAAATTTTAAACCGTCGAATGCCTGGCTGACAAAATTTCGTAGCAGACACAATATAACTCTGAAAACCGTGTGTGGGGAATCAATCGACGTTCCAGTAAAGCAGGTTGAAGACTGGAAGGATAAATTTGAGCCATTATCTCAGGTTGTAGTGAAGAAAACATGTATAACTCAGATGAAACGGATCATTTCTTTCGTGCTTTACCTGAAAAGACCTTTTCGCGGTGAGAAATGTTCGGGTGGGAAAATATCAAAGGAACGATTAACTGTGTTTTTGTGCAAATATGGTAGGGGACAAACGGAAACCATTAGTTATTGAAACAGCAACAAAACATCCGTGTTTTAAAGGAGTTGACGTTAGAAAAGTACCTGTAGAATGGACAGCGAACAAAGGTCATGGATGACAAGGGAGATCATGACAGAATAGGTAACAAATTTTGACAACAAAATGACAAAACAAGAAAGAAAAGTTCTACCTATCCTAGCCATTCCACTGCTTATGGGTCAACTGAAGTTGAGCTACAGCACTGTAGATTGGAGGCTATTCGTAGATTTTTCTAGGATAAATCTCAAGGCAGTGTTACTACACAAAGGCAATGAAAAGCCAGCCATCCCTATTGCTCATGTTGTACATATGAAATAAACATACGAGAACATGAAAAACCTATTGCAGAAAATAAAGTACGAACAGTGCCAGTGGCCTGTGTGTGCTGACCTTAAGGTTATTGTTATCCTCACCGGTTTACAAAGAGGTTACACAAAGCACTGCTGCTTCTTGTGTCGTTGGGATAGTCGAGCCAAAGATCAGTACATCATCACAAAATGGCCGCCAAGGAAGCAACTGGTCCCAGGTGAGATGAACGTGGCTAATGAACGTCTTGTGGATCCGGAGAAAATATTCTTATCACCCCTTCATATCAAATTAGGGCTAATGAAGGTCTTCGTCAAGGCCCTGAACCGGGATGGAGAAGCATTTAATCAACTCAGAAAACTTTTCGCAAGACTCAGCGAGGCCAAGGTGAAAGAAGATGTTTTTACGGGACCTTAAATTAGAGACGTTTTTAAGGATACTACATTTTCCTGTAAGCTTAATGAAGTGGAAAGTGAGGCTTGGGATGCCTTTCGAGAAATATGCAATAAGTTTCTATGGAATCATAAGTCACCTGATTACAAAGACATTGTGGGTAGGTTAATTACTTCATTGCGTACATAATTACTGAATTTCTCCACTAGAGATTATCTTTCATTTAGCAGCATCAAATTGGTGCTCTGCCTTCTAAATGAAACATTTTAAAAAGTGTAAATGGCGGTTTGCCGGAGTAGGAAACTACTAGGCTAAGTAGTCATCTAGATCGTAACTTCCTCCGGCTCTCATAAAGAAAGAGCCATATCTGTTAGCTCAAAATAGTAGCTTGTTAATAGTCAAATTGATTGGCAAAACACAGGATATGCAATTAAGGACTCGGTGGGCATTACATCACTTTATTCACTAAATTTTCAAAATTAGAGATATTTAAAAAATTACAAAACGCCTTTATTTTGAATCAGATTCGGCGCGAATATTATGCTCGTAAACAAACTAAAGACGAATCAATTATCGTGTAGTAATCGAGCTTCAGTGGTCAAGGCTCCCGAGCAGTAATCTGAAGGTAATCGAATCGAATTTTATTTTTTCGTTTTGAATTTTATTTTATCGTTTAGAATTTTTTGGTGGCGATTGATCAGCGATGACACACGTTTTATTATATTCAGATATTTGAATACTCGCACGGAGAAAAATGCAAAATCCAGTCGGCATGTAAATGCTGTTTTTACCAGGTTACGCGCGTCACCACATTAAGTAATGTTGTTTCATCAGTAGTACGATCTACACCACCGTCCAGCGAAAATTTTGTATTGTGGGACCACCATTTCAAATCTAGAATTAACGCCATACCCATTCCGACGGTGGTAACTTACGTATATAATGTTGTTACCACCTTCCTACGAGTGTCCCCTCTTGGTTCTTTCTAAATCTGTGACTCCCTACCTTACGAGAGTAATAGTTTTTAACACGAAATCAATCATGTGAATAAAATTATCCAATCACAGCGAGTCTAGTTCGACGCCGAACTCCAGACTTGGCATGGTGTTCCCACCTGCTGTACTTTTATACATGAAATTACATTACTTAAGGCGCGCACCCGCGTAAATACGATGTATCCACACAGAAATCCTAGTCCTTTTTTTCTCAGTGCGGATGTTTCAATACTTAAACTATAAAATTTCAGGAATAATAATAGTAATAGTAATAATATTTTGTCTAGGAATTAATTCGTGCGGTTTTTAATAAAAATTGAAGCTTTATTTCAAAAATAAAGTAAATGAATACGTTAACAAAAATATTGTCCATCGCTAGCCACTACTTTCTCCCATCTTTCAGGCAATTTACGGATTCCGTGTCGAAAGAATTCCTCATCTTTTGACGCAATCTAATCAAAGATCCATTTTTCGATATTTTCTGAAGAAGTGAACCGCTGTCCAATCAAATCGTTATTCATGCAATCGATCAAGTAGTAGTCAGACGGAGCAGTGTCTAGTGAATATCGCGGGTGGAGTAACACTTTCCATCCGACATTTTCCAAATAGGTTTTGACCAGTTTTGCGACATGTGGTCGAGCGTTATCATCTTGATAAATAAGTTTATTATGCCTGTTATTTCATTCTGGTCGTTTTCAGGCCAGAGCTTGCTTCAAACGCATTAATTGTTGTCGATAGCGGTGTCCATTAATAGTTTCACCAAGTTTCAGAAGTTCATAGTACACCACACGTTTCAAATCCCACCATATATACAGCATAACCTTTGCACAATGAATATCTCGTTTCGGTTGTGAAGGATCTGGTTCACCTTGCTTCACCCAGGCCTTTTTCGTTTAGGATTCTCGTAATGAATCCACTTCTCATCACCAGTTACAATTCGATGCAAAAATCCCTTCCTTTTCTGTCTTTGAAGCAGCAATTCGCAAACGGTTTTTCTTCTTTCAACGTCTTTCTTTTCAATTCATGTGAAACCCAATAAGACATCTTTTGAATCATTCCTATGGCTTTGAGACGTTTGGAAACTGTTGTTTGCTCAACTCCAAATGCTTCTGCAAGTTCGTCCTGCGTTTGACACGAATCCTGATCAAGCAATGCTCTCAATTCTTCATCTTCAAATTCTTTTGGCTGTCCAAATTGCTTTTGGTCTTCCAAGCTGAAATCACCACCTTTAAACCGTGCAAACCACTTCTGACACGTTCGCTCAGCTAGAGTATTGTCACCAAACACTTCCACTAAAATATGATGACTTGCGGTAGCACTTTTCTTCATGTTAAAGCAATGAAGAATAACTCCCCGCAAAAACACTTTATCAGGCACAAAATGCGCCATTTTCAGTTGAAGAAAAAATGTTGTTGTTTCCGCTTCAAGCAACTGACATATACTAAACAAGATGCTCAATGACAGTAGTTTTCAACGCATGTTTGGATCAACGAAACTATGGGACAATAAGCTAGTTACGCCATCTTTTGTAAAACCGCACGAATTAATTCCTAGACCAAATAATAAACTAATAATAATAATTATCTCATAGAATGTCAAATGTAAGGAGCTAATTATCGTTCAGGGCATACCATTAAAACAAGGAATGTTACATTTGGCAAGAATATTTCGGTTTTGTTTAGTGTTGCTCACGAGAAGAGGATTTCTCATCTCGCTACCAAAACAAAAAAAACAAAAAAAAAAGAAAACTGATACGACAAACGTCTAAAAAGTTAGAACCAAAACTTTTTTTTGGTTATAATTATTTAACCCATAATCAAAAATGTAAAATTCAACAAAAAAGAAAATAAATACCAAAGGAACTTAGGTAACTGCTAGGTCATCCTAAGCACCTTCTAGTGGGTCATGACTCACATCCAATATCGAAGCAAACACATACCAAAATTAAATAATATGCTGTTATCAATGTTAAATTATGGATATTAAACAAGCTTTTTATTACTACAAATATCTGCGGTAGATTTCGTTGTGACACAGGTTACAAGAAATGCATAGCAAACTCTTCATGGCGAGTCGTGACTCATCTTCATCTTGGAAGAGCATCGATTCCAAAATGAGCCAAACATATGCTACGTAAAGAAAATGGAGAGTACAACATATTTTTATTATTAAAAATCTCCTTCATAAATTTCGCTTTCAATCAGCCCAAGGGAACGCCATCTCAAATAATTCTTAATGAGGCATGACTCACCTGTATCTTCGAAGCACATCCATTCCAAAATAAGGCAATTATCTGCTACGTAAAAAAATGGAGAGTGCAAAATATTTTTATTAGTACAAATCTCTTCGATAAATTTTGTTGTGAGTCAGCCCAGAGGAAGACCATCTAAAATTTTGGAAGACCAATCAAATCTGGAATTTAAAACAAATGGAGAAAGAAAATATATATTTTAATTACTAGAATCTCTTCGATAATTTTTGTTGCGGGCCAGCCCAAAGGAAGACCATTTCAAACCCTTTGTAATGAGACATGACTCATTTCTATCTTCGAAGCGCATCGACCCAAAATAAAGAAATTATGTGCCACTTAAAGCAAATGAAAATTCAACGTTATTTCATTACTAGAAATCTCGATAAATTTTGTTGAGAGTCATCACACGGGAAGAACATCGCAAACGCTTTTTAAAGAGACATGACTCACCTCTACCTTCGAAGTGCATCGATTCTAAAAGTAGACAACAATCTGGAATTTAAAAGAAATGGAGAATGAAAAAATATTTTAATTACTAGAAATCTCTTCGATAAATTTTGTTGCGGGCCAGCCCAAAGGAAGACCATTTCAGACCCTTTGTAATGGGACGTAACTCACTTCTATCTTCCAAGCGCATCGATTCCAAAATGAAGAAATCATGTGTCACATAAAGGAAATGAAGAATTCAACGTTATTTCATTGCTAGATATCTCGATAAATTTTGTTCTGAGTTAACACACAGAAAGACCATCACTAACGCTTTTTAATGAGACATGACTCACCTCTAGCTTTGAAGCGCATCCATTCTAAAATTAGACAATTATGTGGAATCTAAAGCAAATCCAGAGTGAAAAATATTTCTACTGCTAGAAATCTCTTCGATAAAATTTGTTGTGAATCACCTCGAAGGAAGACCATCTCAAGCACTTTGTAATGAGACATGACTCACTTCAATCTTAGATGCGAATCGATTCTAAAAGTACACAACTATCTGGAATTTAAAACAAATGGAGAATGAAAAAAGTATATTAATTACTAGAAATCTCTTTGATAAATTTTGTTGTGAGTCAGTTTAAAGGAAAACCATTTCAAACCCTTTGTAATGAGACGTAACTCACTTCTATCTTCGAAGCGCATCGATTCCAAAATGAAGAAAATATGTGCCACTTAAAAGCAAATGAAGAATTCAACGTTATTTCATTACTAGAAATCCCGATAAATTTTGTTGTGAGTTAACTCACAGAAAAACCATCACTAACGCTTTTTAATGAGACATGACTCACTTTTACCTTCGAAGTGCATCGATTCAAAAAGTAGACCATTATCAGGAGTCTAAAACAAATTGAGAATGCAAAATATTTTTATTACTAGAAATCTCTTCGATAAATTTATTTTTGAGTCAGCCCAAAGGAAGACCATTTCAATCTCTTTGTAATGAGACATGACCCACTTTTATATTCGAAGCGCATCGATTCCAAAAGGAAGAAAATATGTGTCACTTAAAGCAAATGTAGAATTCAACTTATCGAGATTTCCATTAAAATTTATCGAGATTTCCATCAAAATTTATCGAGATTTCTATTAATGAAATATCGTTGAATTCTTCGTTGCTTTAAGTGGCACATAATTTCATCATTTTAGAATCGATGCGCTTCGAAAATAGAAGTGAGTCATGTCTCATTACAAATCTTTTCACATGGCCTTCCTTTCGGCTCACTCGCAACAAAATTTATCGAATAGATTTCTAGTAATAAAATATTTTGCATTCTCAATTTGCTTTAGACTCCAGATAATTGTCTAATTTTAGAATCGATGCACTTCAAAGGTAGAGGTGAGTCATGCCCGATTAAAAATCGTTGGTGATAGTCTTTCCTTGTGCTGACACACGGAAAAATTTATCGAGATTTCTAGCAATAAAATAACGTTGAGTTTTTCAGTCCCTTTAAGTGGCACAAAAATTCTTCATTTTGGAATCGATTCGGTTCGAAGCCAGAAGTGAGTCATGTCTCATTACAAAGGGTTTGAGATGATCTTCGTTGGGGCTGACTCACAACAAAATTTATCGATGAGGTTTCCAGTAATAAAAATGTTTGCACTCTCGATTTCCTTTAGATTCCAGATAATTGTATAATTTCAGAATCAATGCATTTCAAAGGTAGAGGTGAGTCATGTCTCGTTAGAAAGCGTTACTTATGGTTTTTCTGTGTGCTGACTCACAACAAAATTTATCGAGATTTCTAGTAATGAAATAACGTTGGATTTTTCTTTTGCATTAAGTGGCACATAATTTCTTCATTTTGGAATCGATGCGCTTCGAAGATAGAAGTGAGTCATGACTCACTACAAAGAGTTTGAGATAGTTTTCCTTTGGGCTGACTGACAACAAAATTTATCGAAGAGTTTTGTACTAATAAAAATATTTTGCACTCTCCATTTTCTTTACGTAGCAGATAATTGCCTTATTTTGGAATGGATGTGCTTCGAAGATACAGGTGAGTCATGTCTCATTAAGAAGTATTTGAGATGGCTTCCCATTGGGCTGATTGACAGCGAAATTTATGAAGAAGGTTTCTAATAATAAAGAAATGTAATCTCGATTTTCTTTACGTAGCATATAATTATCTCATTTTGGATACGATGCTCTTCGAAGATGAAGATGAGTCGTGACTCGTCATGAAAATTTTGCTATACACTTCTTGTAACCTGTGTTACAACGAAATCTACCGAAGATATTTGTAGTAATAAAAAGCTTGTTTAATATCCATAATTTAACATTGATAACAGCATATTATTTAATTTTGGTATGTGTTTGCTTCGATATTGGATGTGGGTCATGACTCACTAGAAGGTGCTTGAGATGACCTTGCAGTTACTTAAGTTCCTTTGGTCTTTATTTTTATTTTTATTTATTTATTTATTTTATTTTATTTTATTTTTTTGTTGCATTTTACATTTTTGGTTATGGGTTAAACAATTTTAATCAAAAAAGAAAAAGGTTTTGGTTCTAACTTTTAAGTCGTCTCGTTTTCCATATGAATTTTGTTTTTATTATTCCGTCAACTACTGTCGGTTCCAAATGACAGGTTAAAGGAGCAACAGAAAATTGTTTTCGAAATAACATGTTTGATTCTGCAAGGATGCGATGACTAAAAATTATGATAAAAAACGTCCAAACTGTTACTCAACGGGACTATGCTTTCGGAAGCTTAAAATCTCCCTAGTAGCAGAAATTGTGAGAATTCTGTAACTTTCCTAGGAATTTCAAATTCCCTGCCTCTTCAAGGATATCTCGCTCACCTCGCCATCATGTACCTCTATTGCAAGCAATACAAGTAATACATAAGAAAAAGTAACCAAAAGCTTCCTGTAGTTTTTTTTTTTTTTTTAACGCTGATCTTCATTTTCTCATTTCATTTTGTTTCATTCCTCCTTCATTTTTTCATTTCTGGTCTCGAAGGGGGGTCCGGACCTCCCTTGGCTACGTGCCTGTTCTCATAACGTTTCTGAAACTCATGTTTCGGTTAAAGCGTTAATGTGTAACATTTCATTGAAATGAACTTAATTGGATATGTCTTGAAACGAAATGTAGTTGTTGCCTTGAAACTAAGTGTATAGCATGCGTTAAGAGCAACACAGCCTATATGGTAGTGTCACAAAAGCTTATCACTGATCATAGAAGGAAGGATAGTATAGAGGAAAGTATGATCAGGGTCACTGATTGTTTGACTCCACTTTCATGCAGAAACGTTTTATCCTTGGTTATTTTTGATCTTGTTATCCTTCCGAGACTCCCCTTTCCAAAATTTTAACTGAAATAGTTTTTCTTTTTTCACATCAATGTTTAAAAATCAGCGTAAAACAATACCGTAAAACAGATCTAATTTGTAATTTCTTAAAGGAAAACAAAATAAATCAGAAAAGTAAAAAGTAAATAATAAAGAAACGCGATTAATCTAAATTTAATTTTCCATTGCATAGAAACGTTTACTTTTCGTGTCTCATGCAATTAGCTTTCAATCGTTCAACATTAGCCGGAAGCAAACATGCAGATAGAGCAGAAAATAGGGAAAAAAACATACAATGAAACTGCAGACATAAGATGGAAATACACTGAAGAGAACGTTCTCATCACAAGCAATTGATTTGCTGAGATAGGGACGCCAGATCCTTCGAACAACGCCAACCGAAGTTACAAATAGAAGCAACAACTTGTAACACGAAGCTTTTTACCTCGATATTTCAACCGTGCAACTTCTCTGTGTGCAAGATACACCGATGTGTCTTATTTTGTTATTAAAGCATATACGAATCTGAAGAAGAAAATACCTAAAATGAGGAAAGGACTGTCATAGACTTTTAGGGTATTTTAGAACCTTAGGAGACACCCTCGTGGTCCTCCCAAAAGAGGGAAAGTCGCCGAAAACTTCACCCATACAGAGAAGAAGGAAGAGATGGTTGCCTTGCAGTCAACGATGCTGGAATCCAGATTCCTAATTGGTCGTCGCCCAGAGTTGATCTCCAAGCAATTTAGATGCTTAATGGACTAAAGACCTTCCCACCTCATTTTTCGGACTAATACAAGTGCCACTTAACAACCTTCAGGAACTGTATATTAGTGAAGTGCTAGTGTGAGTGTTAATACAGACTACAACAAACTGGAATGGATGGAACTAAATCCGTAAGTAGTACTCATTTATTGGCAAATCCGAGTCAGTTGCAGTTTCTATTACATATACTCTCCATTCTGCTCTCATATCTGAATGTTTCCTTTTAGGCTGTGTTGTTTCCAATCCAACACCAACCCAAAATTTTATCGGGAATTAAATTTCAAATTAAACTCGTTTTAGGAAACAAAGGCACTCGCATTAAAGCCTCACACATTGCCTTTGCTGTGAATGAATGTTTCCTTTATACTCGCACATTTCCTCCTCGAAAACTGTGTACCTTTCATTCACCCAAAATGTTCTCCCTAATAATATAAAAATGAAGATACGTTCTAGGTTGCAGGTACGGAAACCTCATCTAGACAAGAACGTTCAATGTGCGCTGTGCCCTGAGACCAGGTAAGACTCAGGAGCATATGCACACAACGATACTGTTGTATCATTTTCAGTAAATTTCTTTGCAACCCACCGAAAACAAATTCCGAACGTACTCGCGGAACAGGGTGTCTACTAAATTCCAAAATGAAATTTGGTGATTTTTTCTTTACCAAACCATGAAATTTCGTAACATTCTTCAGAACGAATTTGGGTAAGAATTAGGCTGAATTTTCATGCATGCGATAGAAGCGTGCTTTGTTTGTGATTTGGTAGCGTCTAAAGCCGACCACAGGCATTTTTGGTAGAGAAGTTTGACGTTTTATAGAACAAAATTTTCCAGTCTATACTTATATTTGTATAGATAAAAAAAAAAGTGACCTAAAAGCTAAATTTGGTGACTTTTTCTTGACTTTCATGACCGTTTTCTGATTTCGTGACTTTTTGACGACTTTCGTGATCGATAGACACCCTGCGGAAATACTTGACCCATCCATTAGTCCTTTCCTTTAGGAGAAATTTACAGGACAAAATTAAGATTGATGCGACGGTCGTAGAGGATATATAAATTTCTTTGACAACGATGCATATATATGAGTCTATTTAGTTAAATCCATCAGAAATCAATTAGAAAATACAGAGTATTCAGTGCACAAGCGAATCAAATCCATTTTTAGAAAAATCATTTCTGACGTTTCTTCTTAAAGATCTCTATTCAAGCTCCTTTCAGAACTTAAAAGATTCATGTTCAGATATTGTAAATAACTCTCCTAATGTAATTGAGTCGTCCAGTTCCAAAACGACTCTTGTGCATTTACAGAAAACCCCAGAAAAACTGTAGGATTGATGCGTGGGCCACTGGTTATATTAACCAGGACAAGAATAATAAATAGGATTTCAATTATCAAATCTAAGAAAAAAGGAATAAGAAAAAGGAATACCTTGAAATAAAATCCGCTGATATATTCATATTTGAGGATATTGATTTAACTTCAAAATTAAATGCAAAAAGTCTATATAGCAAAGATCCATATCGCTTTATTCTTTTGATATTCCGCAAAGCATACGCAAGTCCAGAATGATCCATCCTTAATTCACTATCCAAATAAGTGCTAAAACGTTCCATCGTTTTTATTGCCGCTAGTATTTCAAGCAAGTATATCGACTTATTAGAATCGTGCTTCTTTAGCCTCCTACTATAGAAAGCAACAGGTACCAAATTATTGTTATAATCGTACTGTTGGAGGATTCCCCTTAAACTTTTGAGGCTACTATCACTGTTAATAACAAACTTCTTATTTAAATCCGGTAGTTTTAACATTACATAATTGGCAAATAATTCCTTAATATCCTCGAGAGCTGTTTGTTGTTCCGGTCCCCAAACAAATTCTGCTGAAGCCACCTTAAACGTTCAGTAGGCTCCATAACTTCATGGAATTGAGGAACGAACTTCGCATAGTACTGTAAAAAAAAAGAGGATAAGGAAATCAACCCTTTTTTTATTCTTTATAGCTGGTAATCTTCGGATTACTTCCAATCTAGAAGGGTCCATGTACATTTTCCCATTTTCAACAATGTAACCTAAATAAGAAATCTTATTTGAAAAAAAGTACATTTCTTAGTTGATGGAGTCAGAACTTTTTCCTCTAGTATCCTTAATACCTTTTCTAATAACAACTTATGGCTCTCTATATCAGCACTCTTACAAATTAAATCCTCCATATACCACTGAACATCTCCATCTTTCAATGGATATAATAATTCAGTTAACATCTTAGACAATACATGACTACCTGCCGCCAAACCAAACGGTAATACTTTAAATTCGTACAAACCGCTATGCGTAAGAAAGGCAGTCAAATGTTGTCTTTCCTTAGTTAAATATGCTTTCAAAATATTTAGATGGTATAGTCTATAGATACAGAGGTATAGTTAAATATGCTTTCAAAATATCTAGATGGCTAAAGATTTTACCATCATATAATTCTGACAATATATCCTTTATCCTTGGTGTGAACTGAGTATTTAAATAAAGATGACGATTTAAATCAGAATAATTTACGATTAGTCTCTTCGATCCGTCGTTATTGTTCACCAAGAAAAAAGGAAAAGCATAATCGCTATTACTAGGATGCGCCTTTAACATCTCATCAAGAATTTTATCCATCTCTCTTTGAGAACTACGAGACATTGGATAAGCCTTCTTACGGATTGGAGTCTAATCATTTAATTGGATTTTATACTCAAAGCTCTTTATTTTACCAACTTTTGCTTTAAAAAAAACTTTTGCTTTGAAACAACTTAATATCATCAGATCCATCCGTACTTGGAATTCAATGAATTTTCTCATTAAATAAATTACTAGAGGCATTTACATTTAATTTATCAACCCTTATTTGAAATGGCATAAAACTATTTATAACAGGTTCGCTTCGTGTATATCAAACAAGTCCTTATCTACAAAAGGATTCGTACTACGACTTTCTTCTTTTTCTTTCCCACCAGCTGTTCGCCTAAGGTTAATAAACAGGTTTGTGTCTCCACTTTCAGAACTACCACTACCCCCAGACATAAGCGGTTGAAACTCGTTATGTAACATTCCATTATTATCTAACCAGTCAGGCTGCTCGCTAGAGACGATGAATCACCTTGTTCGCTAAGTCTATCAACAGCAGAAAAGTTAAACATTCTAGAGTCCTCTCCAGAATCTAAATACGACAAATCCCACTGTTGACTCATATTCTGCGGCAAGACTACTCCATAATCTCCGTTTTCAAAACCATTAAGTAAAAGACGTGGTTGATTTCTTTCTCGCCTATTTTCCATGTTCATTAACAAGCAAAAACTGAAAGTCAATCTTATCCTGTTCAGATAACAAAAATAAAAACTAAACCTATCGGTAACCGACAACCCCTTAACAATCCTTGACATTTAATCTCAACAGGTTATCTTTTCTTTTTGTAACCTTAAAAAATCTTATACATGGTCTATCTCAAAAAGAATTATATATATATATATATATATATATATATATATATATATATATATATATATATATATATATATATATATAATGATTATTAAAAAAACTGTTATAATGAAAATTTCAAATGAAACAGTAAATATCTATTCTTCGGTACTTTGTTCCCATGATGTTCGGCAGGTACTACTAAATCTTCTGCTTTCAAAGGCTCCAATCTGTCATGTTATGTCACTGTCTTGACGTACGGTACAGCATTCATGCTGTTTTTTTTTTTTCATATAAACTTATGGACTGTGAGCTGTCTCTCCATACTCCTTGCTCGGTTGCTACATAAATTGATGCACCAATGATGTCTGTTTTTACTCCTAACCTTCCTTCTCCGCAATTACAGAAGAAAGACTTCTTCTAGCTCTTTACTAGTGGGTAACGTTCCCATTATAGCCGACACGTTCCCACGTTGAATGGCTATGCTTATGCGTTGAATCAGGAAACTTTTTGCTCGATTATCTCCTGATTTAATTGATAGACGGTGGCCGATTTCTTTTATAAATTTGAGGCCTCCTTCTTCCCAGGAACCGCTAGACTCAATTGCTATTGCGACAAAGCAATAGTTATCGAGTAGATTGCTATATTTATTCCTTTTTTCTTTCGCTCTTCGAGCAGCTACGAGTCCAGCTTGTACTGAGGCATATTGTAGGTTGGAGGGGGCATAGGTGTCTGAACATGTGAAGTCCCAAATCAATGCCTTTCCTTTCTTCCAAGGTACTAATGTCATACCATCGGGTCTTTTTCCGTCAGATCGGCTTCATCCAATCGGTTCCCTCACTGCTGGGATCCCTGCTGATATTAATGCTCTTAATATTATATCATTTACACTTGAATGACGTGGGTGTCTGCCTGCGCTGCTTTTGCATGACAAACCGTGTAATCCTTTTTTATCTACAAAGGTGTTACAAATGGGGCAGTGGTGTGGTTCACCTGCTCCCAACCGTAGTGCAACTGATACTCGGAAGCTCTCATTGGATAGATGTAGGCCCAGAGATGGTGATGGTAGAGCTTGAAGCCATGCTCCGTTTTCTGGGGACATGACCGCTAAAAGTCTGGCTTTATCTTCGATGTTATTTGTAGTCTGCAATAAAGAAGCTGCATGGCAATTAACGATGGGCTCGTCCAAAGCCGACTGATTGTTACGATTTTCGAGAGTCGGAGGGTCTAACCCAACTAAATTTGTCCATTTAGCTATGCAGTCCATCACATCTGGATTGGTGATTTCGTCGTTATCCCATTGAAGAAGTGAACTAACTATTTGACTTGCACCGTAGAAAGACGCTAAAAAAGACGGAATAGCCATATCTGTGGCGCGACGGATTCCAAGGCCTCCATTTTTGACTGGTAAAGAAGCTTGTATCCAAGAGTTGTTATTAAGAGAACAATTGAGGATGGATTCCAGACCAGTTTTAAGAGTATCGTCATACTTTTCCAATAGGGCATCTTCCTTCCAAGATGGAGAGCATCGGAGGAAATAAAATAATCTCGGCATTCCAAATGAAGCCCTTAACAGATAAAAAGCAGAATGGGCTGAAAGCTTGGAAAGTCGTGACATAAAAAATTCTAGTTTGGAGGTTTTGTCTAGTAACATTTTGCTCCGTGCCTCTCCTCTATATTTCTCAACTGCGTATAACACAGATTGATACCGATAATTCCCCAATATCAGTCAGCCTACTTATCCACTTTCTACCTAATTTAGCATTAGACATTCAAACCCATACATTTTCTTTCTCCACGAACATTCGAAGCGATATGTTTGTAACGTCCTTCTATGAGGTCCGTCCTGGACCACTGGTTATATCAACCAGGACAAGAATAATAAATAGGATTTGAATTATCAATTTAAAAGAAAGAAAAGAAAAATATAGCTGTTTATAATAAGGGAAAATCCACTATAACTTTTAATAATCTGAATTAACTTTCCGTATGTTTTCTGAAATTTAGCATCTAATTATTACTGTATATTTGAAAGCCAAGCCATTTAGTATAAATGGGTAGTCTAGGTAGCCAAAAAGAAGATACTTGTCTTTCTTTTCGAAAAATTTATAAGAATTAAGCCATAATATATTATAGTGGTCCATACAATATCCAACAACAAAATATAGCAAATATCAGCTCAAAATAATTAAGGTTTATAGAATGAATTTAACTTTCTTAGAAAAGAATGATTGAATAGTACCCATGCCTAATTAGCTGGAAAAATATCTTTTTTTTTAAACAAATCTCAGTTATATTAAATCTTTACAAAACTTCCTGACCCAAAAAGATTTTCCAATAATCATATATATATATACAGGGTTTGTCCGGGATGTAATAGGACTGATTTTATTCCGCCATGACTGTACTCGGAGCGTGCGCGCACCGACTGGATCCGGTAGAGGGCGTTCCTAGCTAACGAACGAGCGGCTGGTCAGTTGTCTCCGAGCACACGGAGAGTCAGGACAGGCTTTTTCGCGCGACATGTTTCTGTGAGTGGTGCAAGCCGAAAATGCAGCGTTCGTTAGAGCAGAGGTACGCGATTAAATTCTGTGTTAATCTCGGTAAATCTGCGACAGAGACGTTTGATATGATCAAGCAGGCTTACCCAGATGATGCTTTACAAGAAGTGGTGTGTTTCGGTGGCACAACGCCTTTTCGGAGGGCCGGGGAGAGGTCGCCGATGAAGATCGTGCTGAAAGACCTTCGACTTCGACAAACACCGACAATGTGACTCGTGTGCGCGAAGTTTTGAACTCAGACCGTCGACTAAGTATTCGCTTAATTGCCCAGATGTTAAATTTACCAAAAACTGTGGTTCATGAAATTGTGACGGAGCATTTGAACATGCGCAAGGTGTGCGCGAAGATTGTCCCAAAAGTGCTCACTGGCGATCAGAAATTGCGGCGAGTGGAATTGTACCAAGAAAATTTGAACATGTGTGAAAGTGACCCTCAATTTTTGAATAACGTAATCACAGGTGACGAATCATGGATCTTTGAGTATGATCCCGAGACAAAGAGCCAATCTTCCGAGTGGCACACGCCGGCGTCTCCCCACCCAAAAAAGGGAAGAATGAGCAAATCCAAAGTGAAAACGATGCTCATTGTCTTTTTTGACATCAAAGGCATCGTCCACCATGAATTTGTTCCTCCTGGGCAAACCGTCAACGCCAAGTTTTACGTGGAAGTGCTCAAGAGACTCAAACGAAGGGTCAATCGGGTCCGATCAGACATCGGAGCCGACTGGAAGCTGCACCGCGACAACGCCCCGGCTCACACCGCCTTTCTTGTGAACAGCTACCTGACCAAGGCCGGCATCCCAACGCTTCCGCAACGCCCTACAGCCCAGATGTGGCCCCCCGGACTTCTTTTTGTTTCCTCGCCTGAAACGCCCGATGAAAGGCAAGCATTTTGAGACGACAGAGGGGATCCAAGCAGCTTGCACCGCGGCTCTCAAGGCTATTCCGGAGAATGACTTCCGTGACGTCTCAATGCTTGGAAATCGCGCTGGCAGCGCTGCATCGACGCAGAAGGAGCCTATTTTTGAAAGTTTTTAAAGAATTGTAACGATTGGCTCAATATTTTTTTTAAATCGACTCAGTCCTATTACTTTCCGGACAAAACCTGTATATATATATATATATATATATATATATATATATATATATATATATATATATATATATATATATATATAATTCTCCTATTTATAAATTTTCAAGCAAATATAATATATTCAAAATTTTAACACTCACCAAATGTATTACGCAAATCTAACCTTCAACCACCTCTGGAAGAAATTAATTGGAGCGCCTTTTAATAAACCACAACAGAAGTACCCTCAATTATGTATCCTCCCACTCTCGAGTAATTTAGTGTAATAACTTTAACATCTTAACATTGCTCACAACAAATAGTTTTTTTCTCTTTGGAACTATACAATACAGAGCTAGCGGTTATATTTTCACAAAACTAACAGATTACGACTTTGCCCAGTTATACATATCGCATCGAATAGCTTCCCCTTCCCTCAGGAGCACATTCGAAGGCAGGCAATTGGAAAGTCCCACTTTCTTCATTCCACCATTTCACTCATCTCTCATCATCACCGTCTCCTTTAGCCTAACCGGCAAAACCGTGGGACATAAAACTTAAAGATTTCATTTCGTTTTTACCATGATATGAGAGGATTTAGCGAACATCATGATAATTGTCACTTCTGGTAAAATTAAGGTATTAGGTGGACTGGATTCGTATTAAACCACAACGGAGACTTGTTTGGTATCTGTCATTGTATCGAATTGCATAGGAATAATGAACTTTCTTTTCATACTTACTCGAAAGACAGAAAATGTGGCATACAATTATGCTTCCACGAGCTGCCCATATTATACAAATAACAACCATGTTATCCGGAATAGGCTTTTTGCAAATATTGGTAATAATAATAATAATAATAATAATAATAATAATAATAATAATAATAATAATAATAATAATAATAATAATAATAATATGTAGAAACTAGATGACGATTATTCTTCTCACAAGAAATTCTAAATATGATGAATTTAAAAATACCATAGGAAAATTATACAGCTAAAGACAATATAGGAATATTACGAAAGAGTATTATGAAGATAATTTAAAGTTAAGTATGATTTCTTTTGTCACTAGAATTCTTTATAATGATTGACACTAACAGAAAAACAGATTAATAAAGCAATATGTTAATACTGAAAAATTAGTAATTTCTCCATATAGCCTATGATAGGATATTCAGAAAAGTGGTCAATTTTGAATTATCCCTTTTATTAATCATTCATAATGGGAGCCATTTCGACACAGCTATACACAGTCACATATATAAAGACAAGGACATTTAATGTTGATAATTATGGTTGGAGGGGGTTATTCGAGATATATATGATAAAATATTAGAAAATATGGTAAATTTTATGCATTAATTAATTAAATACGAGTATTCATAATGTGAGGGGTGCTTCAACACGGCTATAGCATAAAGGTGTATATCAGGAGATAAATTGATACCGACCTCAATTTGATTAAAGAGGGGTTACATGAAACACGTCATGTATAGGCCCATATCCATCTTAGAATACCCCGGCAACCCTGTTATTTTTCTGTTCTGTAGTTAGCAGTTATCTGAATCACCGCGGTGCTCCACCCTGGTTTAGGATTGTCAACGGATCGAGTGGCTCGCCTCACATCTCATCTACTATCGAGCCGAACCGAGAAGTGAGCCGAGTCAACACCTCACCTAACCGAGACGGCAAAAAGCGATGAGTCAACTGAGCCGAACCGAACCGATTCGGTGGCTCATCCCGAACGAGTCGCCTCAGGCCATCGGCTCAATTGAGCCGAGCCGACGGCTCATCCCAACCGAGCCGGCTCGAGCTGTTCGCTCAGTTGAACCGAGCCGAGTCCGTTGACATCACTACCCGGGTTGGGCTTCTGCTTAGGTTCAAAAATACGACCGTGCAGGTCTCATCCTTGATGGTAGAAACTACAGTATATATATATATATATTGGTGCTCACGACATTTGAGGCTATCCTTTTATTTTAAAAAATCTATTGTGGTCTCGTTATTGAGACAAGATGAGATGCAAGCAGTGTCCCCTCTCGTGAGCATCATTAAAAGTATTCCACATTACGGCTTACATTTCTCATGGCTTTCGCTTTCCACTTTAATCAGGTCATGATTTCAAAACGAGCTAAAACGAGCGCCTCTTATTATTATCAATTCATTTCAGTTTAAGCAGTTAAAATAGTTGGGAAAAATTAGAAAGCCATACCCTATATTCCAGTGTGCCACAACCGGATAACGCGGCACACTGGCGTGCCCAGCAAAATGAACAGTGTGACGCAAACTTTTACGTATTATTTACAAGAATATTTGTCGAGTTTATTTTATTTATTATTATGAACGATTCTTCCACGGATCAGCTGTCTGTACATAGTTAAACAAACAAGTATCACATGGAGGGAATGAGTGTAATTATTTATTTTAATAGTAATAGAAAGGTATATTTTCTTGTATTTTCTAGCGGGAATAACTGCATCCGGTCTAGAAAGCTGGGACTAACAACAAAGGAACCCGATGTGCCAAACACACAGCACCCTATAGTCGTGAGTGCCACAAGTCCTTTCTACGTCTTGGTACCCTAAGGGTTGTTACCTTCAAAGAGAGAGAGAGAGAGAGAAATAACTTAAGTCTATTGCACTTACATGCTTAAATAAAAAAAATATGTAAATAACTGTTTCGTTTTCTGTTTATTATTATTATTATTATTATTATTATTATTATTATTATTATTATTATTATTATTATTATTATTATTATTATTATTATTATTAATTTCTTAGGAAGTTGACTGCCATAGGTATGCAAACTGATCTCCAGTGCAGCGCCTCGTGTATGATTTTCTATACATAAACTATATATTCCAAGTTTGTTGTGTTCGTTGTATAGGTGTGTTTGCAATTAGATGCATATGGCGTAGAAGTCAAAATTTAATGTCCACGCTGCGTATATGCAAAACCGTAGACAAAGAAATTTATGAACATAGACATTTATGGCGCTAAAACAAAGGGCACAAAATAAATAATTACTGGCGGTTTCTTGCCTGTAGTGCATAGGTGATAACCGTTAACGGTGTTAAATTTAAACAAATGATTTTAATTATGCACGAATTTAACTTATAGTATACAGTGAGGAAGGGTCAGGAGTTCGCTAGGATCGTTACAATATCGAACTCCGTGAAATGCACTGCAAACCTGTACGCAAGTCCCCCATAATGTTCAACAGATATTGTGTATTAATGCTCATTTCAATGCAGACCTATATAGACCTACGCACTTCAATACACCAACGAAAGTGCAGACTCGGGATGGGCACGAGTTGAGCTGAAAGTCGATTCGACTCGAAACTCGACTCGAATTCGAGTCGGGTTTCGAGCTGAGTCAGAGGTAGTTTTCTCGAGTCGAGTTTCGAGCTGAGATACTGTTTTTGAGATCGAGTTTCGAGTCGAGTCGAGTTTGATATATGGCTCGCTCGTTTTAGCTCGTTTTGAAATCATGACCTGATTGTTTCGATACCTGGTCAAGTAAGTTTGTGGTGGACAACATCGTATTAGTGGATTTTCTCAGGGTGCTCCCGCTTCTTCCCACTTCTCATTCCACCAATTCCTATATTATCATTCACTTGCTTTAATCATTGGACGCGCTTCCTCTCGTGCATGGGGTCCTTACTGTTTCGATCCCCGGCCTAGTAAGTATGTAGTGGACAAGATTTTATCCGTGGGCTTTGCCAGGGTACTCCCGCTTCCTCCCACATTTCATTCCACCATTTTTTCTATTATCATTGACTTAATTCAATCATTGGTGCAGTGGCCCAATGTTAGAGCTCTTCCTCTTGTGGGCCAATTAAGTTTTTTGTGAAAAAGATCGCATACGTGGGTTTCCTCAGTGTACTCCCGCTTCTTCCCACTTTTCATTCCACGAATTCATCTATAATCAATAAATTACTTTAATGATTGGACGCGGTGGCTCAGTGGTAGAGCGCTTCCTCTGGTGTGCCAAGTAAATTTGTAATGGACAAGATCGTATTCGTGGGTTTTCTCAGGGTACTCCAGCTACCTCCCACATTTCATTCCACCAATTCTTCTATTCTCATTGACTTGCTTTAATCATTGGGCACGGCAGCTTAGTGGTAGAGCGCTTCCTCTGGTGCGTGGGGTCCTTAATGTTTCGATCCCCGCCCTGATAAGTTTGTTGTGGACAAGATCGTATCCGTGAGTTTATTCAGGGTATTCCCGCTTCCTCCTACATTTCTTTCCACCAATTCTTCTATTATCGTTGATTTGCTTCAATTATTGGGCGCAGTGGCTCAGTGGTAGAGCGCTTCCACTGGTTGGTCAAGTAAGTTTGTGGTGGACAAGATCTTATCCGTGGGTTTTCTCAGGGTACTCCAGCTTCTTTTCACTTTTCATACCACACTTCCTCTTTTATCATTGACTTGATTTAATCATTGGGCACGGTCCCTCAATGGTAGAACGCTTCCTCTGGTGCATGGGGTTCTCACTGTTTCGATCCCTTGCCTTATAAATTTGTGGTGGACAAGATTGTACCCGTGGGTTTTGTCAGGGTACTCCCGCTTCTTCCCACATTTCATTGCACCAATTCTTCTATTCTCATTGACTTACCTTAATCATTTGGCGCAGTGTCTCAATGGAAGAGTGCTTCCTCTGGTGGGCCAACTACGTTTGTGGTGGACAAGATCGTATCCATGGTTTTTGACAGTGTACCCCCGCTTCCTACCCCATTTCATGCCATCAATTCTTCTATTATCATTGACTCTCTTCAATCATTGGGCGCAGTAGCTCAATGGGAAAGTGTTTCTTCTGTTGAGCCAAGTAAGTTTCTGGGGGACAAGATTGTATCCGTGGGTTTTGTCAGGGTACTCCCGCTTCCTCCCACATTTCATTCCACCAATTCTTCTAATATAATTGACTTGCTTCAATCATTGGTCGCAGTGGTTCAGTGGTAGAGCGCTTCCTCTGGTGGGCCAACTACGTTTTTCGTGGACAACATCTTATCCGTGGGTTTTCTCAGGGTACTCCTGCTTTTTCCCACTTTTCATTCCAGCAACTCCTCTATTATCATTGAATTGGTTTAATGATTGGGTTCGGTGGCTCAGTGGTAGCGCGCTTCTCCTGGTGGGCCAAGTAAATTTTTGGTGGGCAAGATCGTATCCGTGGGTTTTCTCACTGTACTCCCGCTTCTTCTCACTTTTCATTCCACGAATTCCTCCATTATCATTGACTTGCTTCACTCATTGGGCACGGTGGCTCAGTAGTAGAACGGTTCATCTGGTGTGTGGGGTCCTTGCTTTTTCGATCCCGGTCTAGTAAGTTTGTGTTGGACAAGATCGTATCCGTGGGGTACACCCGCTTCCTCCCACATTTCATTACACCAAGTCTTCTATTATTATTGACTTCGCTCAATCATTGGGCGCAGTGCCTCAGTGGTAGAGCGCTTCCTCGGATGGGCCAAGTAAGTTTGTAGTGGACAAGATCGTATTCGTGGGTTTTCTCAGGGTACACCCGCTTCTTCCAACTTTTTATTCCACCAACCATTATCATTGACTTGCTTTAATCATTGGGCTCTGTGGTTCAGATGTAGAGCGCTTCTTCTGGTGGGCCAAGTAAATTTTTGGTGGACAAGATCGTATACGTGGGTTTTGTCAGGGTACTCTCGCTTAATCCCACATTTCATTTCACCAATTCCTCTACCATCTTTGACTTGCATCAATCATTGGGCGCAGTGGCTCAGTGGTAGAGCGCTTCATCTGGTGGGCCAATTAAGTTTGTAATGGACATGATCGTATCCGTGGGTTTAGCCAGGTTACTCCCGCTTCCTCCTACATTTCATTCCTCCAATTCTTCTATTATCATTGACTTGGTTCAATCATTGGGCGCGGTGGCTTAGTGGTAGAGCGCTTCCTATGATGGGCCAAGTAAGTTTGTGGTGGACAAGATCGTATCCGTTTCTTTTCTCAGGATTATCCTGCTTCTTCCCACTTTCATTCCACCAATTCCTCTATTATCATTTACTTTCTTTAATCATTGGAAGCGATGGCTCAGTGGTAGAGCGCTTCCTCTGGTGCGTGGAGTCCTTATTGTTTCGATCCCCGGTCAAGTAAGTTTATTGTGGACAAGATCGTATTCGTGATTTTTCTCAGGGTACTCCCGCTTCCTCTCACATTTCATTCAACCAATTCTTCTATCTTCATTGACTTGCTTTAAACGTTGGAGAGGTCTTGGTCCCTTGAGCATTGCGGTGATGTCAGAACTCAGATTCGGTCTCAAGCATTTGGGTTATGATGTAAAGCTTTGCTGTGGTTCAATCTCAGTTTTTTATTACGCGAGGTAAAACCATCCATACAGCTATAAATGTTTTTTCTATCTTACCCAACCTGGTATTGATATTGAGCCAATGCGGAACCTCATTTTTGGCGCTTTGAGGCCAGGAACTGACTTTGGACATTACGCTGTCCTCAAACGACTAGGATCTTTCCAATGTTACCATCCGCGTCCAACAACCCCATGTTTAAAAGGGGAATAGAAAGGACCCGTGTCTAAAACTTCCGGACCCAGTTTCTTGACGTTCAAGGCTAGGGATCGATTCCTGACATCACAATTGTGCTCAACGGATCAAAACCTTTAAAATGCTGCCAACGCCGTCCAACAACTTCATCTTGAATAGCTGAATAGAAGGGACCCGAATCCATAACGTCAGGACCCCATTCCTTGAGCTTCGTGGCCTGGGCCAGACTTCTGACATTACTACTGCACTCAGGGGACCCGGACCTTTCCAATGCTACCACTCGCGTCCTGCAACTCCATGTCTAACATGGTCGTCCTGACGTAGGAGAATCGACTCCATGCTTTTTTCATAATTATTCTCCAAATGGATTTTTATACAGGGTAGTTTTGCAAGTTTAGCTGCAGGTCTAAAATAAGCCTCTTGAGAGTGGCTCTTATTTGTTAAAGAATACATAACGATCGCTTTTGGCTGTTGCAATGGTCTGTCTAAGCGGCTTGGTAAAAAAAAAAGCAGCGTAGCATTACAACAAAAAGGTGTTTCTCTTATATGTTAAAAATAAAAGCACAGGAAGAAAAGTCAAAGTTTGGTAAGGTGAGTGTCGGGGGACGCCGAATTCTACTTCGCTCCGAGCAACGAAATTTCTAGCTACGGCTCTCAGCTCCAACACTTATCGGTCTTTCAGAGTCTCGTCCCTTACCTGCAACAGCGTAGTTTGATTAACCTGTTATACCAAAACGTTTGGAAAGAACCTGTGTGTGTGACTTATTGATAGTTATGCAATATGTTGACAGAGTGCTAGTCTTCAGTTTAGCAACGAAGGTGCTCTTAGGCGAAATTTCACGTTGGTCTCTACTTTTGTCTGTGCCTTGTAAATCGTAACATTGTGTTTAAAGGCAAACAGAAACAACGTCAGTTGTTTAGTAGTTCTTTGTAGAGCAACTGATAAGGCGCTTGTGTCTTTTACACAAATAATTTTTGCCAGATTGCTGTTTGAAGCCATTTTGCATTATACACTATAAAACAACATATCCAGATTCAGAGAAATCCACAGAAAGTTTAAAGAAGGGTAAAAAATATCTTTCTTATTCAGATGCTTTATTATTATTATTATTATTATTATTATTATTATTATTATTATTATTATTATTTTCTTGAGTACAGAGATACGAAGAACAAGAACTCCGTCACCATTAACATGGAAGCGAAAATGACTTCGAATTGGAAATAATATATCAATGCATTTAATTTCGGGGAGAGGCTATAGGGCAGACAGGGATCCAGGGAGCGATCGGGGCAATCGCCCCCTCCCACGGAAGAGGAAGCTTTCTTATTTTATATATAAATAAAATCCATCCCAAAATTTGGAGCTCTTTAAACTAGCTAAGTAGCAGTATTACAATCCACGCCCCCCCCTAGAAGTCCGTTCTGGACCGCCTCTGCTACAGGGGTACGTTAGTGTTCACTGCTTTTCCTTGCAATCCACGCTCATTGCTGGATAAGTATTATATTTTATTATATTATTTGTCAACTTGAACGAAATAGTTTTACCACAGCGGCAAATTCAACAATTAGGTTTAGGAAAAACAACTCATTGGTTCAAACACACAGAAAGAGAGAGTCCATTTGTTCGGGATGTTTTTTGAGGTTCGCGGCGTCTCCCAAGAAGAAATCTTGCTAAAACATATGTTGTTTTCAACAAGGAACGTAAATGGGTATCAGGTATATCAGTACTTCAAATGAAAAGCAAAAAGAAAAGAGAGACAAAGATGAGTGTAATTTCCTATACTGTATTTTCGGCATTGAAGAATACCGTTACCGGAATTGAATAATAATAATAATAATAATGGCTTCAGACAGCAATCTGGCAAAAATTATTTGTGTAAAAGACACAAACGCCTTATCAGTTGCTCTACAAAGAACTACTAAACAACTGACGTTGTTTCTGTTTGCCTTTAAACACAATGTTACGATTTACAAGGCACAGACAAAAGTAGAGACCAACGTGAAATTTCGCCTAAGAGCACCTTCGTTGCTAAACTGAAGACTAGCACTCTGTCAACATATTTCATAACTATCAATAAGTCACACACACAGGTTCTTTCCAAACGTTTTGGTATAACAGGTTAATCAAACTACGCTGTTGTAGGTAAGGGATGAGACTCTGAAAGACCGATAAGTGTTGGAGCTCAGAGCCGTAGCTAGAAATTTCGTTGCTCGGAGCGAAGTAGAATTCGGCGTCCCCCGACACTCACCTTACCAAACTTTGACTTTTTTTTCTGTGCTTTTATTTTTAACATATAAGAGAAACACCTTTTTGTTGTTATGCTACGCTGCTTTTTTTTTACCAAGCCGCTTAGACAGACCATTGCAACAGCCAAAAGCGATCGTTATGTACTCTTTAACAAATAAGAGCCACTCTCAAGAGGCTTATTTTAGACCTGCAGCTAAACTTGCCAAACTACCTTGTATACAAATCCATTTGAAAAATAATTATGAAAGAAGCATGGAGTCGATTCTCCTACGTCACGACGACCATGTTAGACATGGAGTTGCAGGACGCGAGTGGTAGCATTGGAAAGGTCCGGGTCCCCTGAGTGCAGTAGTAATGCCAGAAGTCTGGCCCAGGCCACGAAGCTCAAGGAATGGGGTCCTGACGTTATGGATTCGGGTCTCTTCTATTCAGCTATTCAAGATGAAGTTGTTGGACGGCGTTGGCAGCATTTTAAAGGTTTTGATCCGTTGAGCTCAATTGTGATGTCAGGAATCGATCCCTAGCCTTGAACGTCAAGAAACTGGGTCCGGAAGTTTTAGAGACGGGTCCTTTCTATTCCCCTTTTAAACATGGGGTTGTTGGACGCGGATGGCAACATTGGAAAGATCCTAGTCGCTTGAGGACAGCGTAATGTCCGAAGTCAGTTCCTGGCCTCAAAGCGCCAAAAATGAGGTTCCGCATTGGCTCAATATCAATACCTGGTTGGGTAAGATAGAAAAAACATTTATAGCTGTATGGATGGTTTTACCTGGCGTAATAAAAAACTGAGATTGAACCACAGCAAAGCTTTACATCACAACCCAAATGCTTGGGACCGAATCTCATTTCTGACATCACCGCAATGCTCAAGGGACCAAGACTTGTCCAACGTCTAAAGCAAGTCAATGATGATAGAATTGGTTGAATGAAATGTGGGAGGAAGCGGGAGTACCCTGAGAAAAATCACGAATACGATCTTGTCCACAATAAACTTACTTGACCGGGGATCGAAACAATAAGGACTTCACGCACAAGAGGAAGCGCTCTACCACTGAGCCATCGCTTCCAATGATTAAAGAAAGTAAATGATAATAGAGGAATTGGTGGAATGAAAGTGGGAAGAAGCAGGATAATCCTGAGAAAAGCCACGGATACGATCTTGTCCACCACAAACTTACTTGGCCCATCATAGAAAGCGCTCTACCACTAAGCCACCGCGCCCAATGATTGAACCAAGTCAATGATAATAGAAGAATTGGAGGAATGAAATGTAGGAGGAAGCGGGAGTAACCTGGCTAAACCCACGGATACGATCATGTCCACTACAAACTTACTTGGCCCATCCGAGGAAGCGCTCTACCACTGAGGCACTGCGCCCAATGATTGATGCAAGTCAATGATAAGAGAAGAATTGGAGGAATGAAATGTGGGAAGAAGCGGGAGTACCCTGACAAAACCCACGGATTCGATCTTGTCCACCAAAAATTTACTTGGCCCACCAGAAGAAGCGCTCTACATCTGAGCCACAGAGCCCAATGATTAAAGCAAGTCAATGATAATGGTTGGTGGAATAAAAAGTTGGAAGAAGCGGGTGTATCCTGAGAAAACCCACGAATACGATCTTGTCCACTACAATTTTACTTGGTCCACCAGAGGAAGCGCTCTACCACTTAGCCACCACGCCCTATGATTAAAGTAAGTAAATGATAATAGAGGAATTGGTGGAATGAAAAGTGAGAAGAAGCGGAAGTACAGTGAGAAAACCCACGGATACGATCTTGTCCACCACAAACGTAGTTGGCCCACCGAGGAAGCGCTCTACCACTGAGCCACTGCGCCCAATGATTGAACCAAGTCAATGATAATAGAAAATTTGGTGGAATGAAATGTGGGAGGAAGCGGGTTACCCTGGCAAAACCCACGGATACGATCTTCTCCAACATAATCTTACTAGGCCCACCATAGGAAGCGCTCTACCACTGAGGCACTGCGCTTAATGATTGAACGAAGTAAATGATAATAGAAGACTTGGTGTAATGAAATGTGGGAGGAAGCGGGTGTACCCCACGGATACGATCTTGTCCAACACAAACTTACTAGACCGGGGATCAAAAAAGCAAGGACCCCACGCACCAGATGAACCGTTCTACTACTGAGCCACCGTGCCCAATGAGTGAAGCAAGTCAATGATAATGGAGAAATTGGTGGAATGAAAAGTGAGAAGAAGCGGGAGTACAGTGAGAAAACCCACGGATACCATCTTGTCCACCAAAAATTTACTTGGCCCACCAGAAGAAGCGCGCTACCACTGAGCCACTGAACCCAATGATTAAACCAATTCAATGATAATAGAGGAGTTGCTGGAATGAAAAGTGGGAAGAAGCAGGAGTACCCTGAGAAAACCCACGGATACGATCTTGTCCACCGCAAACGTAGTTGGCCCACCAGAGGAAGCGCTCTACCACTGAACCACTGCGACCAATGATTGAAGCAAGTCAATGATATTAGAAGAATTGGTGGAATGAAATGTGGGAGGAAGCGGGAGTACCTTGACAAAACCCACGGATACAATCTTGTCCCCCACAAACTTACTTGGCTCACCAGAGGAAACGCTTTCCCATTGAGCTACTGCGCCCAATGATTGAAGAGAGTCAATGATAATAGAAGAATTGATGGCATGAAATGGGGTAGGAAGCGGGGGTACCCTGTCAAAAACCATGGATACGATCTTGTCCACCACAAACGTAGTTGGCCCACCAGAGGAAGCACTCTTCCATTGAGACACTGCGCCAAATGATTAAGGTAAGTCAATGAGAATAGAAGAATTGGTGCAATGAAATGTGGGAGGAAGCGGGAGTACCCTGACAAAACTCTCGGGTACGATCTTGTCCACCACAATCGTAGTTGGCCCACCAGAGGAAGCACTCTTCCATTGAGACACTGCGCCAAATGATTAAGGTAAGTCAATGAGAATAGAAGAATTGGTGCAATGAAATGTGGGAGGAAGCGGGAGTACCCTGACAAAACCCACGGGTACGATCTTGTCCACCACAAATTTATAAGGCAAGGGATCGAAACAGTGAGAACCCCATGCACTAGAGGAAGCGTTCTACCATTGAGGGACCGTGCCCAATGATTAAATCAAGCCAATGATAAAAGAGAAATTGGTGGTATGAAAAGTGAAAAGAAGCTGGAGTACCCTGAGAAAACCCACGGATAAGATCTTGTCCACCACAAACTTACTTGACCAACCAGTGGAAGCGCTCTACCACTGATCCATTGCGCTCAATAATTGAAGCAAATCAACGATAATAGAAGAATTGGTGGAAAGAAATATAGGAGGAAGCGGCCATACCCTGAATAAACTCACGGATACGATCTTGTCCACAACAAACTTATCAGGACGGGGATCGAAACATTAAGGACCCCACGCACCAGAAGAAGGGCTCTACCACTAAGCTGCCGTGCCCAATGATTAAAGCAAGTCAATGAGAATAGAAGAATTGGTGGAATGAAATGTGGGAGGTAGCTGGAATACCCTGAGAAAACCCACGAATACGATCTTGTCCATTACAAATTTACTTGGCACACCAGAGGAAGCGCTCTACCACTGAGCCACCGCGTCCAATCATTAAAGTAATTTATTGATTATAGATGAGTTAGTGGAATGAAAAGTGGGAAGAAGCGGGAGTACACTGGGGAAACCCACGTATGCGATCTTTTCAACAAAAAACTTAATTGGCCCACAAGAGGAAGAGCTCTAACATTGGGCCACTGCACCAATGATTGAATTAAGTCAATGATAATAGAAAAAATGGTGGAATGAAATGTGGGAGGAAGCGGCAGTACCCTGGCAAAGCCCACGGATAAAATCTTGTCCACTACATACTTACTAGGCCGGGGATCAAAACAGTAAGGACCCCATGCACGAGAGGAAGTGCGTCCAATGAATAAAGCAAGTGAATGATAATATAGGAATTGGTGGAATGAGAAGTGGGAAGAAGCGGAAGTACCCTGAGAAAATCCACTAATACGATCTTGTCCACCACAAACTTACTTGACCAGGTATCGAAACAATAAGGACTCCACGCACAAGAGGAAGCGCTTTACCACTGTGCCACCACGCTTAATGAATATAGTAAGTCAGTGATTAATAGAGGGACTGGTGGAATGAAAAGTGGAAAGAAGCGGGAGAACCTGCGGAAACCCACGGTTACGATCCTATATACTACACGAGTTACTTGGCTGGGGTTCGAAAAAATAGGACCCCACGCACGAGAGGAAGCGCTCTGCCACTGAACCACCGCGCCCAATGATTACAGGTCAAAGATAATAGAAGAATTGGTGGAATGAAAACTGGCAAAAAGCGGGAGTACCCTGAGAAAACCTACGGATACGATCTTGTCCAACGCAAACTTACTTGGCCGGGGATCGAAACAATAAAGACCACACGCACCAGAGTAAGCGGTTTACCATTGAGCCCCACAACAAGAACAAGAAAATTGGAAGTTACTTGGAAATATTTTAAGAAGCAATATCATTCAATGGTAAAGACCACTGCCCGATAATCGTGTTTTAATAACTCCATGAGCAGAAAGGACTGATATGTCCCTCTCCTGTATGGTATTTTTCAAACCATATACTTTATTGGGAATATTATCCTTTATTCGTCAATTCATGAATTGTTTGAGATTGGAGTGAGCGTAAATGCTTTCATACTTAGGAGTCTGGATATGCAAACCTGCTTACCGTGTGGATTTACTTCTGTGAAATTTGGTCCATGAAGTTATACAAAAACGGTAAAATAAGGAACGTTAACATTCTTACAATGAGAACAGATTTCAATTCCCGGTGGGAGTTAGCGTACGCTCGACTTTATCTTAGGAGACCCGGGTTCGATTCCCGGTGGGAGCTCATGTGTTTCGTATTCCATGTTAGTCAGTAGGTCCACGTCTCATATAGCCACGCTGCTGGCCGGGCAGTTAAACTCGAAATCACAATCACCACCACACGGCGGGAGTTTACATGGTTCGAGTTTTACGTTAATCAATATGTCCACGTCATATATGGTCTCGCTGTTGAAAGAGACGTTAAACTCCAAATCAACTCATCTCATTAAGATCAGAGTTCTGAGTTTAATACCAACTGGAAACCATACGTTCAAAATAAAAATTGAAATAAAATGAAATCTTTAAGTTTAACGTTCCATGGTTATGCCGGTTAGGCTAAAGAAGACGGTGATAATGAGAAATGAGTGAAATGGTGGAATGAAGAAAGTGGGAGGAAACGGGAGAACCCCGAGAAAACCCACGAGCACGGCGTTTGTACACCACAAAGTCCAAACGGCGCGAGCTGGGATCGAATTAGGGACCCGAAGCACCGGAGGTGAACGCCCTACCACTGAGCCACCGCGCCCCCCAAAATTAAAATTATTCATGCTTCTGATACCTATATATATGGAGAGAGAGAGAGATAGAATAAATATGGTTGTATTTTTCATATGGCCGAAGTGGCTTAGTGGTAGAGCGTTCACCTCTGGTGCATGGGGTCCTTGGTTCGATCCCAGCTTGCACAAAGTCAGATTTGTGGTGAAGAAACACCGTGTGCGTTCGTTTCTTCAGGATTCTCCTGTTCCCTCCTACCTACATTGTTGCACAATTTTCATTCACTTCTCATCATCACCGTCTCCTATACCTAGCCGACATAAGGATGGGACGTCAAACTTAATTTAATTTCATTTCATTGAAAAAATTACTATAATTCATAATCTGCATCTTTATAAAGCAAATTCAACAATCATATGGATGTATAATGCTTAAAATTGAATTAAATCGCAATTGCAGTAATCTGCAATATTTTAGGTTTCTCATTTATTTACATCAAATGTTTAGTTATTTGATACTTTATAGCAAGAATATTAACTGCTATATAAGACACAATTATATACCTATGGCGTGGAAGACCCTGGTTTGATTCCCAACGGGAGCTCATGTTTATCGGTTTCTATTTTAATCAGTAGGTCCCGTCTCATATAGTCTCGCTGCTGAAAAGGGCGTTAAACTCAAAATCAACTAAACTCAAGAATTATCTATACATTGAATTTAATAATAAGGAGGGAGACCTTGAAGGAGGGAGGCCGAATAAAGAGGGAGACCTTAAATTTAAAACGTAGGGTCAGTGTGAGTCAGAGAGGTCACGGTGGGTGGTGTGTCACAGTGAGTCACCTCCTGTTGACCCACGACCCACTGACCTACTCACAAATCTTGACCCAATTGACTCACTCCATCTCTGGACTGTACACACAGATAAAGCAGACATGTATGTAACCTGACCTTACTTGGCCTTCACTAATTTAAGATAATCTACAAAAAATGAAAGAAAGCAATTTCAATCCCAAAAATATAGAAATGTATTTTCAACGAAAAAAAGAGATCAGCCCAGATTTGAACCAGGGTTTTTCCACTCAGCAAACAGACGTCTTACCGACTTACCCACGGCAGATCTTCCGACATCTGGTTTTGAAACTTTATTTACACTGCGTGTGTTACGTAACAACGCTACGAGATGTCCTTACTGTTGTGTTAACACGCGTTCCGTAAATTTACGAAGTCGCTCTTCTAATTCTCAATCAATCCGACATATATATAGATAGATAGATAGATAGATAGATAGATAGATAGATAGATAGATAGATAGATAGATAGATAGATATGTTGGTGAACCAGTAAGCTCCCAAGAGTACAGATTAATTCATTCTTCATTTTAATCTACAGAACAAATGCTTTTTATGAAAGCAAGCGGACTGCTACCCATAGATGGCTAAGTGAGGTAAATAAAATTTAAACTTCAAATGGAACTGGTGTGGCTCACCGACAATGGCTGATTTAACACGTTTGATAACAGCGCGGGTAATAGCTGATTTATAAACGAAGTAGATAGAGCCTGTATAGGTAAGTGGATACCGCGTGAGACTGTCATTCTAAGGGTCTGGGGTTCGAGTCTCGGCCTAGACTGAGTTAAATTTTTTCAAGGAATTCAATACTATAAATGATGTTCTCGTTTGCTACTGAAAGAGATTTATCCTATGAAGGGAGAAAACCCAAGATGGGGGCAGGGGGAAAGACCGACACTGTTTATCCTTAAGTGTTAAAATTTAATTTATTCCCATATCTTTTGCTCTTTCCTTTCCCTCTTTCCTTCTTTTCTCATTTTGTTTAGCTTTCCGTACTTTTTCGGTTTCTGCATGAAGCGTATTATTCTTTTCGTTTTCTTTGCATTAATTCCTATCTCTTTGAACTTAATGTGAATGGAATTTCTGCAGATTTATCTCGTGGTTGTTTGTCTAAATGATGCTCTCAGATAGTAATACTTTTTCCTCCAAGTGGAGGAATATCCTGGCATGTTATGTTTTCGGGCACGTATTTGCTGTCATGTTGGTTGTCCAACTATCAGACATCGAGTGAAACTATTCTGCTACTGGAAAAAGCTATCATTTCTTATGTACCCAACCTCCAGTTATTACTGTCGCTGACTGTACAATCTGTGGATCTGTATAGTAAAATTGCACCCTCGTTTTCTCAGGAAAAACGTTTTCATTTTTTTTTATTCGTTTCCACATTTTGCACATTTTTTTCCGCTTGTTGATACCATGAAGCTGCAGAAACTGTAATTCTATTCTCTTTATCACAAATTCCTTGTAAGTAAAAAAAGGATTACATGCATGGCTAACATACGAATAGGGATGCGCACGAGTCGAGACACACTTTATAAAATTCGAGACGAGTCGAGACAAACGTATTTCTCGACTCGAATGTCTCGAAAATCTTCCTATATTTTTAAATATTATTTTGAAGAAAGTACTCATTCAGAAACACTCGGCACGAGAATTTCGGAAACTGCAGGAATTGTCAGGTTTTCGAGGAGTGCTGTGGTGGGTGTCTTCAACAAGTGGTGAAACCAAGGGGTAACGACGTCCCAACGCCGAGGGGTTTGGCGCACCCCACCTCATTACTTATGTCAGACTTGTAGGCTGAGTAGACTGGTAAAACAGGACAGGAAGCGAACTGCGTCGGAACTAACATCAGAGTTTAATGCTGGGCCAAGTACAAGTGTGTCTGAACTAATGTTGTAAAATTTCCGGAAATTTCGAATCTGTTGGTAAAAAACAGTTTTTTCTCGATTTCTTTCAGGAAAAATTGGAAACATTGAAAAAATAAAAAATGTTTGTATTAGGTTAATTTTACTAGAAATGATATTCTTTTATTTTTTTCAAACGCATGAAAAATATAAGTTCAAAAATTTCAGTATTGCGAATAATAAAATATAGCACTCGAAAATAAAACTATTCCAATTATTATCTGTATTAAAATACTAGATTTAAGCGTATATGTTTGACCGCACAGAAAAGTTTATATGTTTGTCTTCAGTCCTTTCGCCAATGAGATATTAAACTCACAAGTGCTAGAAACGTGTCGTTTTCATTGGTCGATTCCAAATTTTGTGTAAATTATCCAGTTCTAATGAATATTTAAACATTCATGGCCATTAGTTCTTTATTAAATTTTTAGGAGTACACTGGAAGTACTGAATTTTTTTAAAAGTTAAGCTTCATACCCTACGAGTTATATATTGCAACATCACATAGTTGTATATAGGGATTGTATATATCCGGTACTTGTTTGATGGCCAAATGATAAGAAAACGAAGGATAACCAATTCTGTAGTGTAAGATGAATCTTCATTGTTTGGAGAGCTTTCTTTTTAAATGAACTCCGTATATAACTGACATAATTAATTGTGTGTGTAATTTATTTACTTATTACATAATGCATGCAAAAAGAAAGAAAACACTGGTCATATATATGAATTAGAAATTCCAACCACAAGTCGGCTCAAATCTTGCAAACGGTACGAGATATTGAAAAAAATAGTCGAAAAAAATTCCCCTTTATGATACCCCTTGCCGACTTTTATGAAGGCGTCCATCACTTGTATCTGTAAAGGGACATGTACAGATATCAGGAATGACAAGGAGGTTCATGCTCATATGTGAATGATGCGCTGTGTAGAGAGCGCAGTTTCAGCTAGTTGAAAATTAATAGTCTGCACTCATTTCTGTTATGTCCTTTATTCGTGAATGTGCATTAATTACAGAAGTTATAGTTACAGTTACATGCATTAATTACAGTTACATACAAGCCTACCAACATGAAGTGTTCTGTTGTAAAAAAATATGTGTCCTGAATAAAACTGAGTTCTCAATACGCTCTTTAGTCTGGCGAAGTTTTGTTAATTTTAACCAAATTACTTCTTAAGAGAAAGAGTAGTAGGCAAATTTCACTAATACTCATGCACTAAAACATATAATTACTATTATTTAATATTTTAATATAAGACACTTATATAAACTTTATGTACAAAATCCTGTATGTAAACAAATACATATTTTCTAGTGCGACAGATTATCTATTACAATCAAAATGAAAGTGATTATGTTTCTAACTTAATAACTCTTGAATCATAAGACCGACCTCGATAAAATTTTCAACATAGATGAGGTTCGGGATGGTTTTTATCATTTTACTTTGAAGGTGCAACTTGAGGGAAGGGGAGAGGGGAAAATGACATATTAGTGTCCAATCCACAATTTTCGGGGTCGCTGAAATAAACAATGACACTTCCGATGCCATTTCAATCAAAATTCAGCCCCACAACTTGGAGGAGGAAGGAGATATATACAAACATTATTGAAAATGACCGATATTAGTGTCGAATGGATAGTTTTCGGGGTCGCTAAGATGAACAGTGACACTTCCGGCCGTTTAAATCCAAATTCAGCCCCGCAACTTGGCGGAAGGGAGAATATATAGTCTATATATATAACAGTGTGTGTGTGTGTGTCGATTTTTCTGTTGGTACACAACGGCACGGCATAGCGGAATATTTCCTTTTCTGTCTTAAAAATGGGTTGACAAGAAACTTTAAAAAATAGCAAAAAGTAAATGTATAGGTTTACTGAAAATCAGAGTTTTTGTTTGTTTGTTTTCGTTTTCCTTTTTTCTTTCAGGAGAAAGAGCTGCAAATCTTTGTTCCTTCTTGAAGCCAGTTAATAATATTTAGGAATCTTTCCCTCGCGCTTCCCTTTGTTCATTCCTTTTTCTCAAAGTAATATAAACCATAAAGACTCTGAACTGACCAGATTTTTTTTCTGATAAGACTGATGTCTTCCTACAAATTTGTCTGTCGCTAACCCAATGGCCATTAGAGATGGAAAGTTGAGGGTTGAATTCCTGAGATAAATAAAGCAATAAGGCAAAAGTGGACGGTGAACAAAAATCGGACTCTCTCTCTTTCACAAATGGGCATTCAGTAAATGGAAATGTGCATTCAAGATGCAGCATTCAATTATCTATACAAGCCGGCTACGAGTCTTTTGTCTTGGCCACGGGTGCAGTCCAAACTACCCTTTCATCCTCCTTACAATATGGGTGTGTAGCCTACCGAAGGACCACGCAAATGTTATCAAAACTATTGTGCTATTCTTTCTTTGTATGCTTTGGCAGAACTTGCGGACACGTTGAGAAAAGCAATTTAGTAAACCAAGTTTTCTGTCTCAAATCTTATTATTTTTTTTCATTGAGAAGCAATTGAGGGCTCTCGAGTTTGTGCTCAATTACAAATGGAAAAGATTGAAGTTCCGACCACAGCGGCTCAAGAGATCCTGTGAATCCGAAAATTTTGCAAGCGGCTTCGGTTTCGGGGACACTAAAACGTCGTGGGATTAATTTTCAGCAATGAAGTATCTTTCATTTAGTTGGTCGTGTGATTTGTTGCGTGGTGTGGCAGACAAGAAAGCTGTAAATATTTTCGAATTATGAAAATTTTAATTGAATCTTAAACGTACGTATAAGTGTGTAGTGTGAAGAGGAACATTAAGCAGTTATCTTCAAATATGACAAAAAATATAGTTGCTTTTTTAAAATTGCCAAGGACCATGTGAGTACATTTCTTATCCTATGAACCATATTTTAAAATATTATGCTGTCTTTTCGTATTTACGTTGCTGTCTGGAATAGGCTATAAAACGTAGATATTTCAATAAGGACGAACGCAGGGGTGGAATTTGGGGGTCCAGACACCCCGAAATCCTGATTTTTGTGCAAATTTAGTCTAATTCTAGGGAGAAGTTTACAAATTTTAATATAACTTATCCTCAAATTGAACTTGAACACCCCCGAATATCTTTGACCCTTCCGAAATAAATAGGGGCGCGGTGTCTCAATGGTAGAGCGTTCACCTCCGGTGCTTGGGGTCCCTGCTTTGATCCCAGCTAGCGCCGTGTGGAAATTGTGGTGAACAAACACTGCGCTCGTGGTTTTATCGGGATTGTCCCGTTTCCTTCCACTTTCTTCATTCCACCATTTCATTCATTTCTCATTATCACCGTCTCCTTTAGCCTAACCAGCATAATACTGGGACATAAAACTTAAAGATTTCGTTTGATTTTTCTTCCGAAAAAATTGCTGCGTACGTGCTTATATTTCAATTATCTTTTATGAAAATGCTGTTTTACTCAAAAGTGTAGAATTTGATGTCTGAACATTGGGAACTAATTGTGCTATATATTGTGATTTATTATTATTATTATTATTATTATTATTATTATTATTATTATTATTATTATTATTATTACCCTGAAAGGTATGCAACCAACTTTCCAACTTTTTAAATATTGTGAACGTGAGGTCCAGCGTTCCGGCCCCTTCATTATTAAAAAGCAATATATATATATATGATCAAGGGAGGGGTAAACCATATTTTGCCGTTTTATCCAGTGTAAAGCACGATTGAAGCCCATTTTATCCAGTGTATACCTGAGCGTCAAGGGGGGCTATAGCCCCTATAGCCCCCCTTAGATCCGCCAGTGTATATATATATATATAGAGAGAGAGAGAGAAAGGAAGATAGATATAGATATAAACATGATCAAAAATAGCGGTCGATTCCATACTTTTCGGGGTTCCTGAGATAAACAGAATGCCGTTTAAATCCACAAATTTAGTCCCACTAGTACTCCTAAGAAGGGACGGGAACAGGTAAAGGTAATTGAAAATTACCGACATTAGTGTCGAATTAATAGTTTTGGAGTTCGATAAGTTAATTGGTGACAGTTTTGGTGCCCTTTATGTCCAAAATGAAACGTATTCTCCCCGTGCAAGCTATTCGGCTAATCTGTAATAATAACGAATGGAAGTTTCACATATTCAACATTTTAATATATTTCTCGCTGCAAATTTACTCACTTGTGCGGTATATGTGTGTATGTGTAAATAAGATCATATCTCTTATTGAGTTATTCGAAAAACATACAAATAATAAAGAGAGAGGATTTAACCAGAAATCCGAAAACTAAAAAAGTAAAATTAAAACCTGTTGCTTTAAGTATTTTTCCTGTTAGCAAAATACATTGTATAATGCTGCAAACATGTTATACCAAGTAAGGTTACTAGCATCAGACGAAGAAATAGTTTTTAAATTATATTTTCCGGTTTTTGCTAATATTTCCGAACAAATTCTTTTTTATTAATGGCTTCAAAATTTTTGGAAATTCTACCGATCTCGATAAAATTTTCAACATAGATGAGATTTGGGATGGATTTTATTATTTCAGTTTGAAGATGCAACTTGAGGGAAGGGGAGAGGGGAAAATGACAGATATTACAGTCGAATCGATAGTTTTTGGGGGTAGTTGAGATAAACAGTGACACCTCCGGCCGATTAAATCCAAATTCAGTCCCATTAGTACTCTGAGGAAGAATGGTGACGTGTAAAGATAATGGAAAATTACGTATATTAATGTCGAATTCATAGTTTTGGGGATATATAAGTTCATTGGTGACCGTTTTAGTGCCCTTTGTGTCGAAAATGAAACATATTCTTCCCGTGCGAAAAACGGGTATTCTGTAATAACAACGAACGGAAGTTTCACATACTCGACCCTTTAATATATTTCTCGCTGCTCAAATTTACTCACTTGTGCGGTAGGTATATGTGTGTATATGTAAATAAAATCATCTCTCTTTTTGAATTATTCGAAAAATATACAAAGAATAAAGAGGGATTTTGCCAAAAATTAGAAAACTAAAAAGTAGAATTAAATCTTGTTGCTTTAAGTATTTTTCCGTAAGCGAAATACATTGTATATACAGTAGGACGTCAAAAATCCGAACGCGGTCCCTAGAAGCTTTTTACATTTTGTCTTAATACCGGTATAACGCTAGCGATAAACAAACAATAGTGTGTCCATCGACGTTGTGTGAAGTCAGTGTTTTTACAAAAGTTCGTTCATACGTAATTGTTTGTCATACATATTTTTATTTTTTATTTTTTCTTAGGCCTATAAGTAGGGGTGGACGGTTCCTGAAAACGTAAACCGCGGTTTCGGTTTGCCACTTAAACCGGTTTGAAACGGTTAACCAAAACCGAACCGAACCGAATCGAACTGATCCCAAACCGAACCGAACCGTTCTAAAACCGAACTGAATCGTACTGTTCAGAACTGTAGGTAGAACTTTAACAAACTAAACTGTCCAAAGGGTCGGAAACGTGGTTTTGTTTACTATTGGCTAACTAAAACTTAAGCGAACTCTGTCAAAGCGAATTCAACTGTGTCCAAATGGAGCCGAATTTAATCTTTAACTCACTCGTAACATACGAACAGTTAGCAGATTTGTGTATAATAAAAGAATAAAATAGCAATGAGCCTGAAAGTACTCATTGCAGTATATATATTAGTTAATATATATAATGTTTGTATACGTTTTGTGTGTATGTAGATAGATAAAAATATCACACAACTAGATATCACGTATGCAAAAAAATCCTGGCAATACACGTATTTGATGGAGAAATGATCCCAATAAATTCCTTCAAATTAGAAGCATTTCATATGTCAACGAAATAAAAAAAATCAGTGGTAGTGATCAGTCTTTGAAAAAGATGAAATTCGTTGTGTTAAGTTACCTGTGTTAGGTTACCTGTTAACCCCTATTCTACAACTGCTTCAAATTTGAAAATGTTATTATTCCCCTTGTTTACTTTCACTTTTAATATTCCAGCTCAAACAGCAGCTTGCATATGTGTCTTCATTTCTCTCATTTTTCATACTTTCATTCTCACCGTCGTTATTCATATTATAAGAAAAGCGTGATTAACTAACCACATTATCATCATCAAAACGGCGAACACATATTTTAGACTTTGAAAACGCTCTACGTACAATATAAGTCAATACTCGGCACCTTGTATATCACATCGTTATTAACAAATCATTATATAATAACTTTCTGTAAGTAATAAGTAAAAACTTCTTCTGAATTTTACTGAAATGTTTGGATTTCGAGCACAGCTGGCAAGAAAATTTTTAACAAATCTATTTCTTTGCAAACCGACAACAATATTGATTTAATAGGGCGCCAATACTTTTACGGGGCATCACATCGTTGACTCATTTTCAACACTTCTTTTTTCTTATTGGTTGTTCGTCGCCCTCTTGCTACCAGCTTCTTCCCCCCCCTCCGTAGTTACGGCTCTGGGTGTGGTATCTTCTCCGTCACGATGTAGGTTTTGTACATTTGCTAATCGTACGCATAAATATCATTCTCTGACAGAACAGTTGCACTTAGTTGCAATCTCGTTATCTTCGATTCTGGACAGTGAACACAATGGCGAGGAAACATCTACCATTTCCTACTTTAATTTCGCTTTATTTCATCACCATACGGCCAACGAGTGTGATTACAGAGGTAATGGAGGAATTGGCAGACATTGATCTGGCATACGGGAAAGCGGACGGAAATGGCCGTGTGGCACAACGGCTGCACAGACAACAGTTTCTTAATCTTAGAATTCCACACCACGCAACGTTTTCCAGTGTAGATCGAAGATTACAAGAAACTCTTTCCATGTCCAAAAGGTGCAAGCATTACACGCCATCCACGTAGGTGGGAGTTTGTCCAGTGGCTACGCGAACCATGCTAATATATCCCGCTTCATGCCTCGTATTTTCTTGAAAGATAAAGCTATGTTTTCCCATGCTAGAGTGATGAACACTCACACTTAACATTTGTGGTCTGGGGCAAACCCATATGGAATGTCAAATCGTGCCCATCAGGAACGGTGTTCTGTGAATGTGTGGGCAGGAATCGTTGATAATTCTCATCAGACCGTACCTACTACCACAATGCCTAACCGGGTGGGAGTATTGGATATTTTTGAAAGAGATCCTGTCTGAACTACTAGAGACTGTGCCACTGGCTCTTCATCGAAACATGTGGTTTATGCACAACGGTGCTCCAGCATATTTGCTGTGAAGGTGCGAAATTGTTCTTTCCGAACGCATCCTTTCCGAACAAATAAACAGCAGAGAAGGACCGGTATCTTGGCCACCTCGCTCATCCGACCTTAACCATTTCTTTTTCTGGGGCCATATGAAACAACTAATCTACGCGACGCCTGTGTAATCAGAGGATGATTTGGTTGCTCGAATTGTTGCTGCAGCGTGGAGCATGCAGGAAACGCCAGGAGTGTTTCAACGCGTTCGCAGCGTCTTTCCCTTCGACGCCGCTGTAACTTTTGCATTGAAGTGGTGGGTCGAAACTTTGAACACCTTTTGCAGTGTCCGTTCTGACAACCATCCTCTTTCCATGTAAACAAAGACTCCCCTCTGTACCTTGCTCCCTACAACTACCTTCTGTATGCAGTCCCGTTATACGATACATACCCCTTTAGTCATTTCAAGATGAGTTTAATGTTTCATTCTAAACGTAGCTTCTCCTGGAATAGCATCCACCCTTCAAGTAACTGCCCCCCCCTTCCACGGTATCTCCTAAATCCGCCCATGCCGTAAACTTGTCTTCCAACTGATATTAACAGTTTTATTCCAAAATCCAAAGCATCAGTAAAAGTACCCACGCAAGTACGACCCCTCAATTGTTTCAGTAATATCGAAATAATATTAATCTGAATAAAGTTATACCGAAAAACGTAACATTCAGCCTTCTTATAATGTCTGGGTGGACGGTTCCTAGTAAGGCAAACTACATTTCTGTCGATTTCAGATATTGAACTGAAACCGAACAAAACAGTCCTCAAAAAGGGCCTAACAGTTCTTAAACCGAACCGAACCATTCTACAAACCGAACCGAATAGTTTACAAACCGAACCGTTTCAAAACCGAACCGAACCGAACTGTTCCCAAACCGAACCGAACCATTTCAAAACCGAACCGGACCGAACTGTTCCCAAACCGTACCGAACCGAAACAGGTTAACCGGTTCTTGGAACACCCCTACCTATAAGTTTTAAGTGTGACTTACAAGATCAGTGTAATTTAGTGTACGAGCAAGCTCCTCAGAAACATTAAATGTAAGTAGCCTTTCGTACGATATTGTAATTACTGTATGTACTGAATAACCACTGTATCGATAGAAGAACATACCGTACAGTATATCTAAGCTTAAATAACATTTTCTTGGTCATTTTCGAAAATCCGAACTACCTGTGGTCCCAATTAGTTCGGATTTTCGACTTCCTACTGTATATGCTGCAGACATGTTACAGCAAGTAAGATGACCAGCAACAGGGCAAGAAATAGTTTTTAAATTATATTTTCCTGTTTTTGCCAATATTTCCGGACAAATGATTTTTTCTAATGGATTCAAAATTTCCGGAAATTTTACACAGAACAAGGAAGACATCTCTATAAAATATATGTTTAATTTAACATATTAACTAAAATGATTCTGTCCCTGTTATTTTAACACTTCCCTGCCATCAAGGGGGAACTTCATAAGATTGCTCAAGATAATTTTAACGCGTCTATACTGATTAAGCTAACTAGGATTACATTTTAGTTTCTTTTGTAGCCAAAACTCTGTTCTATCACTGTGCTAACTTTGAAGTGTTTGGATGAGCTGTGCACAAAATTTCCCTATTCTAATACAAGAAACATAAGTACTCAATTATCTTAACTCTAAACTAGTAAATACAAAATATATTTAATTTTGAAAGCATAATATAATAAAATATTCGAAAATTTTTTTATTTAATTTTCGAGTCGAGTCGAGACAGAAACATATTTTCGAGTCGAGACAACATTTTCTGGAGAAGAGTCGAGACAGGCTTAAATCTCGACTCGACTCGACTCGTGCGCATCCCTACATACGAACATAACATTCCCGCTGTTTATTCCCACCTTCTTTGTATTCTTGTATTCTTCGGCCTTCTGCTTCAGTAAATAGTTACACTTAGAGTACTTTCACTACCGTTCAAAATTATATTTCAATATGCTATGCACTGACAGAAATTACTTACATTCATTTATATTCATACTGTTCTTCTCTTACAATAAAAGTTTCACATTGTATTTAACCTATAAATTTTGTTTTTCGTAGAACCATCTGCTCGAGTGAACCTTCTAAATTATTTCTTATGATGTGATTCCGACTAACCGACTTTTGTAGAATATTATTTGCCGTTTATTTTATAGGACTCAATGACAAAATCGAAAATTGCCCCCGTTGCAAGTACAGCGCGCAGGCGATGCCGGTACTTTTGAGAAACAAATGATGGCTGATGTAGCGATACTAATTTTCAATCTAACATAGGTGTCTATGCGATGTCACACAAGACATTATTTCCTGATTTTAACAAATATATTGGTTTGATGCTGCTACAACTAGTATAGTGATTGCTAGTAATACTACTACGATATTCTCGTGAGAGAATTTATAACGTACACTGAGGATATCGCAGAGACGTCTTCCGAGATAAATGGGCTAAGGTGGTGTAGTGTCCTCTACATCCTCGATAATTTCTGGTTTGCAATATTTTTAACCTTAGTACTTTTTCTATTTTTGATCTGGCCACTGTGTGAAAATGTTCCATCCTCCGTCATTGTGGAAGAGGAGTGACGTAGTAAGTGGTTGGAAAAATGGCAGTCGACAAACCAAAGTTGTAGTGTGGGATCTCTTTAGGAATCGAACCGTATACTTTTATTATTGGATGCTGAGCATATATCTTCAGTGATAGTTGATAGTTGTGATACTCAAGCGGTCGAAGGTCATATTTAGCGTCTGTTAAAAAGTGTGAGATTCATAATAATTTTAAGATCAAAGTAACCTATTACGATCAACGAGTGTAACACATGTTCATGTGATTCTTCAAAATTTCATCTAGTGAAATCATGTTTGCTTAAATTTCTAGTGGAGCCCAATGTCCTTTCGACCTAATTTGTGCCTCAATATTCTTAAACATTCCAGCAGTGATGAACGCGGCAGTTATATCCATATTTTAAATTTCATGTCAAATATTTCAACAGTGACTGTACTAGTATTCAAGCTCGATACGAAGTAAGTGTTTGTTTATCTGCCACTTGTGATAGTTGGTACATAAGAAACTACTTCATTTCTTTCCATCAATATGGACTTGCACCTAATTGTGACATGGTTATTTACCAGGCGTGTCTACACTACTTCCTTGGATTTTAAGTGTACCGGCTTCCTTCGGACTAAGCCTATTATTGTATGTGAATTTTCGTCTTTTTGGGAGCAGTTAATAGTTACTGATCTCCAAGTAAGGAATTGTATTTTTTGTTGCTTAGCCTTTGCACTAAGCTATTTATTAATTATGGAACTGATGGTCGCTTAGCCTTTGCACTAAGCTATTTATTATTTATGGAGTATCCTTCCTACCAGTTCATCTTTCGTATTAAGATATTTGCTGTCTATGGGCCTTTTCTTATGTGTTGCTTAGCTTTTGTACTAAGCTGTTTATTTATGGAACTATCCCACCGGTTGGCTTAGCTTTTCTATTAAGTCAGTTCCTGAGGTTTTTACCTCAACCGAAACTGTTTATGTCCCCGTCCTCTTTAATCGTGAAAGAAAGTGAATTTCAGCGGTTAATTTTATGACTTTTCTCGCCATGCATCTCTTTCTGGCGACAACCAGTCATTTGAAGTATCCACGATTTATGTCGAGAGTGCTTGACTTTTATATAAAGCATTTTTTTAAAAAATGTTTATAGGCTGTTGCCTTCGTCACAAGTAAATTGGCTTCCTTTGTGTTATGTCATTGATCACCACGTCAAGTATTATTTGCAGGGGCGGACTGACCCACCCTCCTACCCTGCAAATGTAGGGTGGGCCCCAAAACAGGTGGGCCCCTCCACCAATTTTAAAAAGATATGCTCAATTAAACCTACCAGGATCAAAAATATGGCAGGGTAACTCCCGCAAACTTGTGTTTTGCATAAAAAAGACGTAAAGTTAAACTTTCATGAACGGACCTTATTCTTCTTCACGTTTATCGACTTGAAAAGGTTCCGTGTATGAGAAAATCATTAAGAAACATTTCTATGAAGACCTTACAGTTAATGAAAATTCAAAAGTACATATCAATGCTTCCGCAGCTTATGTAATGGCCACTAGAAGTGCAGATATAAATACACTTGTAGATAAAGGTCTCATGGACAAGAAAAGCTCAAGTTGAACTGTGGAGAAACATTTTTAAACGTATATATGATATAGTTGTTTTTCTTGAGCGACAAGAACTAGCTTTTCAAGGGAAGCGCGAAGAAGCAGCCGCTGATTTCAATAACAAAAATGTTAATCATGGAAATTTCTTAGAATTGGTTTTATTGGTATGCAAGTATGATGATATTTTAAAGAACCATGTTCAGAAGCGATTATGAAGAGTCAAAACAGAAGATTGCGCCAAGACAAGTGTGGTGAAGGAAGTTCACAAGGAAGAGGCTCATTAGTAACTTTTTTGTCGAAGACATTTGTCAAGGAATTGGTAACCTATCTTGTTTTTCAGATTCAAACTAATAGTGTTAACGAAATAAAGCAGGCTGGTGCATTTAGTGTTGAAGTTGACTGTACCCAGGACATTACTGTTATTGAAGAGTTAGCATTGTGTGTTTGGTATGTGCTCCATGGTGAAGTAAGAGTGAAACTAATTCCTGTTGACAAAGCTACTGGGTCTTTACAAACAGATTGAGGATGAACTTAGTAAGCTGAAACTGTCAACGTCGCATATTGTAAGCTGTTCTTTTGATGGTGCAGCTAACATGATTGGCCAGTATAACGGTGTACAAGCACATCTCAAAAACTTAATACGAATGTTCAGTATGTGCATTGTCTCGCGCATGTTCTAAATTTGGTAATGATAAATGCAACAGAATGTTGCAAAGTCGCAAAAGACTTTCTTGGGTTACTTCAAATGGCTGTTACTTTCATCTGCGATTCATATAAAAGAATGCAAGTGTGGATTAAGTACAATGAAGAAAACTCAAGTGGTAGACAGCTACTTCGCCGATTACAAAAAATAGATCTGACAAGGTGGTGGAGTAAAGATCGAGCTCTAAAGAGTATCTTTGATGATTTTTGGAAACCTTTGCAAGATCGGAAGAGGTTTATGACGCTGCTTCAATGTCTACTCTCTATTGCAAGTATGAGTGATTTTCAAGCAGAAACCATATTTAAAGCCAAGTGTTTGGTTCAGAACAGCTGTAAATTAGAAAACATTCTTGTGGCTTTTGTTTTTAGCCAACTTTTTCACCTATGTACACCTACTTTGCAGTATTTGCAAAAATCTGGTTTGGATTATCTAACGGCTACAAAAATGATTTGTACGTTACAATCAGACTTAAAGCAAAAACGGAACGTGTTTTGTTCTATTGAAACTAAAGCTATGGAGTTTGCAAAGGACTTGAAAAGACAATTGAAGGATGCAGGATACGATGTTGCAGTTGAAACTTCTTTCCTTGCAAAGAGAATACCAATAGCAACTCTTCAAGCAGACGAGCTTTCCCATGATGAGGCAAGAATTTTAGATTCTCCATCAAGTGTTTCAGATAAACGTTTTCAATGTTATTTTCGATACTGCAATTGAGCAATTACATTCTCGGTTTATCTGCAATGACAGTCTCATGAAGGACATTGCATGGCTGGATCCTACCCATTTCCATGATATAAGTACTTTAGAAGAACTACCTGATTCAGCTCTCAATACTCTACCACATTATTGCAAACTGGAAAGAGAACAAATTCAAGAGGGACTTCTCCAATTTGCTCGTCATTATAGGGACTATAATTTACCAATATGTAAAAGGCAGGATATTCTAAGAAATGAGCATGGCAGCGAGCAATATGCTCATAGTAGTGAAAAAGAGGAAAATGAAGAAGAGGAATATAATGAAACTGAGAGCGAGGAGGAAGATGAATGGAAATGCAAACCTGCAAGACAGTGTAAAGTGTGTCTAGTTTGTGCACTGCACCTGCTTCACGAATTAAATCTTTATGGTTCATTATATCCATCATTGTATAAAGCGTATAAGTATGTTCTACCTCTATCGTGTACCCAAATATCATGTGAAAGAATTTTCTCGATTATGAAAGTGGTCAAAAAACGGTTGCGTTCATCGCTTGGACAAAATTTGTTGGAAGACTTTATTCTTTTATACATAGAAAGATCATATACGTTTGATTACGACAAAGTGATTGACGATCTTGTATTTAGCTCCAAAGACTTAGGTAGATATTTGAAATTGTGAGTGTAACTGAGGCATAATGTAGATATTAATATTACGATACATTTCTGGCATTCATATTAATATTATATTATATTAGGTTACAGTATGCAATTCAGTAGAAAATTTCAACCAATTTGATATTAGAACTGATTTATGAGGAAAGAAACTTACATATTTCTGTCAGTGCTTTAATTATTTAGTGTTTCAAAGTTAACTTAAGATTAGTTTCTATTTATTGCACATGTATATATTTTGGGTTTTCTAAAACATGACATTCATTTGTTTAAATAAATGGTTTAATTTCATTACATAAAAAACAATAGCGCTATATAAATAACTGAAAGCACCAATTCCGGTATTGTGTGTGTTTACAATAATAAATAATAATGCCAACTACACACTGTATGAGTTACTATTAAAATGTTCCTACTTCAGATTTTTTGTAATTAATGTTTTGCTTTTGTATGAATATATGGGATACTATTTATGGGTTCGAAGATGGACTTTTATATGTAATACATATGAAGAATGCCAAGTACATTTTTATACAGTGGGCCCTATGGTTGCCAGTCCGCCCATGATTATTTGTCACTGTCTTCTTGAACTGTGGAACATTACTATGAAGTGTCCGCGATTCACGTGAATAGAGCTTGAAATTGAGATCAAGCCTTTACATGTATACATGCTCATGCCTTCATCGCAAGCGGTTCGACTGCGTTTGTGTTATGCCGTGGATTTCCGAGCTGAGCGTTATGTCTTTCGCCGCAGAAGAATGTTTTGAACTGTCCACGATTTTACTTCAAATGTGCTTGATTTTAATATCAAGCCTTTCTATGTTTATCGGCCTGCGCCTGTATTCTAAATGATTCAACGTTATCCGTATCTTGTCTTGTATTGTAATACTGAGTGTTATGTGCTGCCTCAAGTTGAGTATTACTTCCACCGAAACAGTAGTGGAAGTATATTTTATAATTGCTTGAAGATGGAATATTTCTCTGGTCATTAAGTAAACGCCGGTTGTGAAGGTTGTAACGAAAATGTCAAGATAAGTGATTTAACGTCTCAGAGAAACTCTGTGCACAGGTAAGAGCGCTCTTATCAAATGTCTTATTAGTGTACACATTTTAAGGCGTTTTTGCTGTTATGGCTTATTTGCATTCATTTTGTTCGTTTTTCTTTCCTGTTTTTATTAACTATCATGGAAGTTAACAATGTTAATGCCAGTTACTTCACTCGTAAAGAAGCATATAATCGGGGTAACCATTTGTAGTAAGATATGATGTTATCTTTACTATTTTTGATACAGCTTTTTGCCTTGTTACGATTAATGATCTTGCTGTATAGTGGAATTTGGTGTCATTCTCATTTTGGATAATCCGGTTATATTTGTAATAATATCTTCGTAAAAGTGAAGAAAAGTCAAAAACAAAGTTATTACTGTATTTAAAGATTTCATCAGGTTTTTTATTTGTTTTATATTTGTTTTATCTTATTTTGCTCAATTATATTTTTGTTTGTGTTAAGCATTTGTGTGATACAAATCCAAGAATACTATGTTTTCTCATTAGATAATAAAATGACAAACAAATATCCCATATTTCACTTTTATTGGTATGTCTCTGTCCTAGGTTACCTTAGGTTAAGTTAATAGACAAACCTGTGAAGTTCTTAAAGCAAGTGCGGGAAAGGGTTTCCTCTTACTTATTCGTATGATTAAGCAAGAGGTTGCCTCGCTTAAGTTCGTTGTTATCCGTTGTCTTCCGTAAACGTCGCATTTAAGATTGTCATTTTCACAGTTTAAATTCTTATTAGAGTCTTCCTGTGCTCATCAAAAATAGCAGGATTGCGACCCTAATTTATTTCAGTGTTTCCACACTGAAGGATGCTAGTGTCTTAGAACCTTTGGGCAGTTCGGGACGCTACAGCTTCCTTTTTGGCGACTTCCAGGATTTTAGCTGTTAATTTTCTGATTTTTCTTGCCATACATATCCTTTTTGTTGAACACTAGCCAAGATTTCTACGGGTGATCTCCTGATTTTTCTTGCGACACATCTCTTTTCGTCTACCCATTAGCCAGGATTTCGGCTGGAACCTTTTGATTTTCCTTGCATCATCTCTTTTTGATGACTCAGTCAGCCAGGATTTCGTCCGGTATTTTTTATAATTTTTCTCGCCGTACTTTTTCTGGATAGTGTTTCATCGGCAGATTTTATAGATTTGCTTGTTCTTAGCTCAGTTAGCTTTGTCGTTTGTAATTATGCGTTTCACATATTCTCCGGTTCTCCCTGTCGTTCAAAGTTTTGGCGTAAAGCTATTTAATAAGTTCTTTATATTTTCTCGAAGCACCTTAGACATTCGAAAAGGTTAATATATATACTTACATAGAGTAAATCAAGTATAGTCTTGCTTAAAAAGCATTATTTTCTAATGTTAGTTTCCATTTTTTGTGTCTCATGTTTATTATATCTTAAGATCTCCATTAATCTTAATCTAGTGTTATAAAGTAAATACTATATTATTGTCTTTCTTTCCAAAAAAAAAAATATATAGGGTAACTTACTTATTAAGGTAGTCTTTTAACTCTAATATGTTCACATTGTCACTAGTTTCAGGCCGAATAAAGTCGAAATGGGTTAAGGGATCCCATTCTTCATGAGTTATTCTTAAATCTGAAAGGATCTTATTTAATAATTGTTAAGTGTAGTGAATATCCTTAGTGTCCTGTGTTGGAAATCTTTGAGAACAGTTAAAATGAATAAATCAAAGAAAAAAACACATCAGTGTGGTCACACAGTCACCTTATTAGAGTGCACCTTGTGTAACACCTGGTACTGTAGGTTTTGTACAGGGTTAACTGAGGATGAGTTTATTGAAAAAGGTAAGCCTGAAGTTCTTTGGGATTGTAACAAATGTTTAGTACAATGTCCCACACCAAGAGATGATTCTGTTGAAAATGACAGTTTAAATTCTTCTGTCTTTGTTATAGTCAAAATGACAGTGTAAGTGAAAGGATTAGTGATACCTCTAATCTTTCTGAGCTTATGTCTCAGGTTACTCGTCAACCAAATGAAAGTTTCAAAAAGGAAGCTTCAGAGAAAAAAGTAGCTGTGATTAGTGATATTTCAAATGTATTGGGTAAAAAAATGTCAGGCCTGAGGGAGACTGTTAATAAACATATTAAGGAGCAAGATGAGCGTATTACTTCTTTGAGTAATCGTTTAGAGCGTAATACTGAAGAGTTGATTCACCAAATTGCAGTGGTTAACGAAAATCTAGCTTCACAGGAATATTTTGCATAATTTTCTTAAAGATAATCGAGCGAGCAAGATCGATTTTTGGGAGCTTTTGGCTCCAATGGTAGCGAAAACTGCGGACTTTCTGAAGTCACTGTGGCCGTTTCCAGCCCTCTGATACAAACCACTTCAGTTATTACCACTTCGTGTTTACAACCATCTAGGGTAAATACTTCTAGAGTTCGTTACCGGCTGAGCAATGATAACGGTATTTATACGATTTCCTCTCACGTGTCTCATCACACACAGTGTGCTCACTCCCAGCCTAGTCAAGATAAAGGTTCCTTAGCCTGGAGAGATAGGAGTTTTCCTAACTTTGATCTTAGTAATTTTCTTAATTTACGTAATTGTCAAAATTCATTCGGCGGAGTTAATTCTTCCAATATGCAGTCTTCTAATGCTAATTATGTTGATCCTAGTCGTCATGGAACTTTGAGGTTGGGCCAACCCAGTTCATCCCTGTTATCGAATACTTGTCCTTTGTTAAATGTTGATGGACAACCTAATGATTCTAAGAAACCATTACGATTATCTCATCTTAGCCATTTTCCTGAATTTACTGGGAATGTTTTAGAGATTTCACCTTTTGATTTCTTACAGCAGTTGGAGCATAATTTCAAACTAATGAATCTGGCTCCTGAATATCAGATTTTAGTCGCAGTGCTCTCTATGAAGGATGCAGCTGCTTGCTGGATTTCCCAGGTTAAAGATCAAATTCGTTCTTATGAAGATCTTAGACGTCTTTTCTTAGTTCAATATCTGAATCCTAAGGTTTGTAGGGCTCAGTTGAGTCATCTTTTATCTACCAAATATAATCCTGGTATCCATGGAAAAGCTTCTGATTTTGTTTGAAAGTTGTCAAAGGGTTTAAGAATGCTCAAAAGCAATATGACACAAGAAGAGTTGGTTGATTATCTTCTTGATACGTTACTGCCTGAATACCAATTCACGTTAAGTCAGGTAGAGATTTCATCTGTTTTTGAACTCGGTAAAAGATTGATGCGTTTAGAGGTTCCTGATAAAACTAAACTGTTAAATAGTCCCTTGGTATCTTTAGTCTTTAAGTGTTAAGCGTAAACCTGGTGTAGAACCTGATTGTTATCCTAATAAAAACAAACAGCGCAATGTTCACTTCGATGTAAATTTAGCTACAGTAGCAGTTGAAGAAAATGATAATGATCACGGTAGTTTAGATCAGGTTCTTGACAGTCAGAGTAAAAGGCAGAATAAAGAGAAATGGGTTCAATCAGTTCTTCAAATATTAAGGATTGCGTTAATAGTCAGCCGTCTAACTCTAATAACAATGGTAACCGTCCGAATTTTAAGTATAATAATGGTAATAAGAGAAAGTCCTGGAATAACCGCAACAATGGTAATAATAATCCCAACAATAAGCAAGGAAATAATTTCATGGGTAATAATAATAATAATAATCTTTATCGATTTAGACAATATAATCGTGGTGTACGAATGGTTAGCATAAGAAATCAAAATCAGAATGATGGTCCCAATAATACTAATAATCAATCAGTGACACAAGGTCACGTAACCTCACATCCTCAAGTTGAGTCGAATACAGATTCTTATGCATGCATTGTCATACTTTGAGGAATTGTCGTGAAAATAAAGGTACGAATTCTCAAGCTTCTTCCGAGCCTTATGTTCAGCATAATCCTGTTTTAAATCAACAGGGCGGGTTTCCGAGCGGTCGCCTGGAGTCCGCCAAAATGTAAATTTGCGACCAGAAAATAACTTTCTCAATAGAGATAATGGTACTTGGTTCACTCAGAAACCATTAAATGTCTTTTTCATACTGAATGAGAATAAGTCAAAAGACTCTGATAATAGTAATATTTTTGTTAAGTCTCCATTCTTATCTGGTAAAATCGCTGGTTTGTCATTGTCTTGTATAATCGATAGTGCTTGCCAGGCCGACCTGTTAAATTTTAGTAAGTGTAAAAAAATGTGGAAGTCTTGCGTAATCCTAAACTGTCTCTAGCCAAAAATGTAACCTTGCAATCATTTGTAGGTAACGATTGACACAAAGTAAAAGGTCAGAAAACTTTGTATTTGGAATTTTCAGGTAATATCCTAGAAATTTCATTTTTTGTAGTAGATGGAATGAAATCTGATGTCTTACTTCGAACACCATTTCTAAATAAGTATAATTGTATAGTTGACTTTTGTAATCATGTTATAACACTCAAAGATGTTGATGGTAAGCCTGTAAAATTAAATCTAAATTCCCTCTGGGTAAGTTCTGTTCAACCTGAGCCTTTCATACAAGAAGTGAGTAGTGAAGAAGACTATCTAGTCCCGGCGCGCGTTTTATTTACTTCATCGATACCGTTCTTTATTTTCTGAGCGTCCTAGACCGGTGAAAATAAAACCTTTGAAGATAGACTTAACCGACAACGAGCCTGTTGTATGTAAGTCCTATCCTATAGCTTACTCCATGAGAGAACCTTTTAGGATACTTCTTCAGAAGTGGCTTGAATGGGGAGTTATTGAGGAAAGGTTAACCCCTTATCTTAATCCAGTGCATTGCGTATAAAGCAGATATGCAAATTGTAAGACCTGCCTTGGATCTCAGGCATCTCAACAAAAAAGTTATTTCATCAAAGATACGTGTAGAACTTATACAGGATATTCTTGCACGTCTCAAAGGTTATGTAGTTTTTCTTCTTTTTACTGTCTGGACAAGTATTATTATTTGCCCTTAGATGAAAGCTCCTACGAGAAAACAGCTTTCCTGTTTGAAGGAAAACACTACTGTTTCAAATGTATGATAATGGGATTCAATTTCTCCAGTAGTCTATTTCAATTTGTTATGAACAATATCTTTGATCTAAGCACTAAGCATTTCGTCTCTTATCTAGACGATTTACTATGCTTTTCAGAATCTTTAGACAAGCATTTTGAGCACCTTGATATATTATATAAATTGAACAATTCGAACTTTTCTTTAAATTTTAAGAAATGTAAATTTCTGTTTTCTGAATTGTTATTCTTAGGCTATGTTATATCAGGTAAAGAAGTTAAGGTTAATCCTAAGTTAAACGAAACGATTCGAAACTTTCCTGTACATAGTTATCGTAAACAATTGAGACAATTTTTAGGATTAGCTAATTGGATACGTAAATTTATCAATGAGTACGCTGAACTAATAGAAAATTTGGCAAGTTTGCTACGGAAAGATGTAAAATTTTATTTTGGACCAGAACAAATGAAATCATTTGAGTTACTGAAAGAGGCCTTGGTATCACCGAATGCATTAATACTTCATGACATGAATAAAACATCTTCTAAAAGGCTTGCTTGAGTCCATTGCGTTTCGTTGATATTGTAATTTATTGTTGATTGTAACGCTTTCTTTAGTATGTGATCCATTTGTAGAAGTCTGGTGGGATTGACCCATGTTGGAACTGTTCGGAGAAAGTAGGTTTGTTTAGGAATGCCAAAGCAATTTTTGAGCAAAAAGAAAGCAATGTAGGCTGGTAAACTTTCTAATCGGAATGATATTCTTTTGAGATCATTCAGGTGTTTCTCAAAATTGTATTCGATTCCTTCTTCCTGTAGTGGTGAACCCAGCAATGAGATCTCATTATTTTTCACTATTCGTATTCCGGGTAATATGTTTGAAAATTCAGATACAATTTTAGGGTCGCTTTTTTCCGAATTGAAGAAAAGTTCACATTTTTGGGGGTTTATTTGTAGACCTATTTTCTCTGAATTTGTAATCAACTTCTTTATATCTTCCAACACGGTTTGTGGTGATCATCCAAGAGTTCCGTCATCAAGGTAGAAAACATTTAAACATTCTGAAGATAGAGAAAGGGCAATTGGATGTATTGCTAGGCTAAATAGCATCGGGCTTGCTGGATCGCCTTGCTGAACTCCTACACGTGAGGATGTTTTCCTTTCTTTGTAAAATAACGTTGATGGATTTGCATAGCTTTGCCAAAAATATGAATAATATTGTTGATGAAAGTTATAGTTGATAATAACGGCACTTCTTGTATATGTATATACAAGACATGAATATAGGATGACTCAATTTGAAGTAATGCAGGGTGTTTCAAAATTATTATTAGAGTTTTGAAACTTTGTAGTGTCTATTACAATTAACTTACAATTATAAATATATCAAATGAAAGAGCAACTCAAACAGTTTTGTACGCACGCATGTACACTCATGTCCAAAATTATTGTCGCATGTCTATAAATATGTTGTTGCATGAGTATAATTTGATAACGAATTCACCCGGTATTTCTTATAATGTTAGTATGTGTATAATCGGTAAAGACATGTACGTGGAAAATTTCATGTCAAAAGAGCAGTAAATAAGAACGATAAGACGAAAATAAAACTTTCTTCTCCATTTAGCAACAGTTTTTTACTCATTCTAATTTTTGTATTTATAATTCTTTTCCTGTGAAATTTACCACAAATATAAATTTCCCGATTATGCACATAATCAGTATTAAAACTACCCTGCAAAATCATTATCAAATTATATTCTTACAAGTAGACAGTTATAGATATGCGACAATCATTTTGAACATGAGTGTACATGCATTGTTTCTTCTGTCTGCCATTAGAAAGAGCAAGTAGCAAAGATGGAAACTAGAGAGCAGAAAGTTTTTTGCGTTTTAATACAGACTGAATCTGTACAGTGCAACTGTCTGTGTGAAGAATATTAAGGAGACGCTTGCAACTACGTCCTTATCGTTTGCAGTTGCTACAGGTCTAAAGCCTACAGACTACGGCTTACGTGCCAATTTCGCAAGTGACATACTGCTGCATAACAATGAAGATTTTCTGGATCGTGTCGTCTTCAGTGATAAATCGACCCTTCACCTAAGAGTTAATGTGAACACCATAATATTTGCATCTGGCCGTCAGCAAATCGTCAGGAGATGAGACAGTTGAAACGACACTCCTTTAAATTGAATGTGTTTTGTGCCATATGGCGGAAAGTTTATAGGCTTTTCCCGCCTATCGACTAGATGTGTACCGTGTGAGGAATGAATCTCACATTGAACACTTGTAGCAAAGACTGTTTGAGGTGCTCTTTTACTTGATGTATTGTTTATAATTGTACGTAAAATGTAATAAGTACTACGAAGACTTAAAACCCCGATATTCATTTTGAAACACCCTGCATTTCTCACCAACAGTGTTAGAGCTAAGATGTAAAAAGGGGAGAAAATTTTCTTTATAAAGTTATTGTTTACAACAACGATATTATTATTAGTCGAGACTATAACTACAACAACACGGGTTAGTAGTCAAAAAATGTAATCAAATGTACACTAAGTGGCCAAAGTGGCACACACGGGTGTGTCAGTTTTTGAATCCGCTCCTGTGTGGACGCTAATTAAGATATCGGGATATTATTCTTGCCAAATATGATTGGACTACAGTTTATCATATTAATTTCTTTTTCTTCTGGTGTTGAATTTCCTTCTCAAATTTCACCCCAGTCAAAAATTCGAGAATTTTCTAACTTCGAATTTCCTTTACTACTTTTTTCCTTGTAACTTCCTTCGTTGTAGAAAGACCTCCTTAAGACTTGCCAGATAGATACCTCGGATGGATACCTAACTGTTGACATCAATTGGACGGGCCTGCGCGTAGTGTCGCCAATTACGGAAATTAACACTTTCCTAAATTTGGGCAAAAAAAATCGAGATTTTTGTTTATAAATCCGTACCTATACTCCGAGTGCAAGTCAACTTACGCCAATCGAACATTTGTCCTTACTTAACAAACGCAAGTACAGATAGTTACAATGGGGTAATTAGGGGGCGTGTGAAAAATTCGTATTTAGGTTCTAACCCTTGACTTTTGTACCTTTTCCCTACTTTTCTGTTTACCGTAATATATTTTTGGTAATTAGAAGCTTTGTTCCCTAAATATCGCCATAATACTTGTAGGATATATTAGTGGTGTACCAATGATTAATTTAAGATAGTTTGCGTCTGTCTGATAGCAGTGTTGTCAGATACAGAAAATTTTAATTATAGATTTTAGGGGGAAATTTTGGAAAAAATATCTGTTTTGTCTCTATTATTTTCCTCTTGTGGGCTACATCGAAACAAACGTACCAGTATCTGAAAGTTTCGTCTTTGTCCTACACAACGCACTATAGAAAGTTTCAATAGGATAATTAGGGGAAGTACAGTTGCGGTTTACAATAGACCTTGTTCTCTAAGTGGAAAGATAACTGTGATTTTTTAAAGTAGAATGAGATATTTTTTATTGACATGCTTACTTTATTATATATTGTCATAATACTTGTAGGATATATTAGAGGGACACCAAAGCTTGTTTTAAAATAGCTTGTGTGTGTCTGATAGCAGTGCTGTCAGCTACAGAAAATTTTCCAGATTTTGGGGGCAAATTTTGGAAAAAATCTGTTTTTTGTTTCTATTATTTCCCTCTTGTTGGCTACACTCAAACAAACGTACCAGTGTATAAAAGCTTTGTCCTTAACCTACACAGCGCACCATAAAAAGTTTCACTAGAATAATTAGGAGAAGTACAGTTGAAGTACATAAACCATGCTCTGGAAATGGTAAGAAAATGGTAAATTTCTGAGGTAGAATGACATATTTTTTAAAATTCCATGCTTACTTTGTTAGATATCGCCATGATACTTGTGGGATATATTTTTGGAATACTAAGGTTTATTTTCAGATAGTTTTCGTCTGTCTGATAGCAGTGTTTCCAGCCAAAACAATTAATTCCCGATTTTAGGTGAGAAATTTGGAAAATTTCCCCTTTCCCCCTCAATTATTACCCTCTTGCTGGTCACATTGAAACAAACGTACCACTACCTGAAAGCTTCCTCTTCTCTCTACAGAACGCATCATAAAATGTTTCAATAGGATAATTAGAGAAGCTGTAGCCTCGGCATATCTGTTAATTTTTGCTTGTGAGGCGTAAAAAGTGTCAAAAATTCATGTGTATGATGACAGAGATTTTTTTCTTTCTCTCTTTGAATTGAAGCCACCAACTTCAGGATTTCACTGTACCTTCTCAACACACCAAAGAATTTTTAGGGGACTTGAAGCCATATAGCAGCAGTGGTGCTAGATACAAAAAAAATTTGAAATTCGGTTAGGGATTTTTTTTTAAATTTTCACCCCTACATTACCCTCAATAATTTCCCACCCGTTGGCAACAGTGCAATGCAACTTACACCAAAACATAGCCATATACATTTTCTAAAAAAACAAGGCTGTAACCATATCAATCAAATGAATGGTTTTTGAGCAATAAATCACTAACTGAAAATGTAGGAAAACGCCAAAAAATGACCTGGGTCCGAAAGGAATAATCACACAATTTTGCTCATATATGTACAAAGAAACAAACGATTTGTAAGTTACGAAGGCTTCGACTCAAGTTCTGTTGATTATTTCAATAATCTGCAACATAAATCGATAAATAATAGTTGCCAGAAAAAAAAAACAGACATTTGATAAAAACGAAAACATTGAAGAAAAAACTTCACAGAAAAAAACCTTTTTTTAATACTATATATGCTACCTAGCGTAAGGATGAAAGTGTTCAAAAAATCAAATTATATCACAGTTACTTTTCGTAATGAAAATGAATGGTCGTACAGTAATATGTAGAACGTATTTCAAATGTATTATATGTATAATAAATAGAAGTACCCAGAACCTTTCATATGAGTGTGTGTGAAAGTAATTAAAGTCAATCTACCCTTTTATTATATTGGTTTTATTTTGTTTTCATTGTTTTTTTAAAAAAGTTACCTGTAATTTTTCAATTTGCTGAAATAACATTTTAAAATATATGACAGTTGAAGGGAAAAATAATCATACAGAGTGTACACTGGTACATCCAATATATACTCCTATGATTCTGTTCCTTTATTTTTTTTCTATATCGTCAGAATAATTTTCCTTGGATTTTGACCGCTTGGATTTTGTCTCCGCCTTCGTTATTAGAGCCATTATATACATGAATTCCAATCTGCATAAAAAGAGCTAGGAGTCAAGTATTTCGGTGCTGCATTTCCCTAAGAGATCCCTTCCCGCATAAAATTCCCTGTCTCCCAAGATTAGGCAGAACGGGAATTCCCGTTCTGCCTAAAGATAAGATCATTCAAAATATTTTTCTACAAAGTGCTGGAGGGCCTTTAGGGAGAACAGGAATGAATCTGCTATAAGAGTAGAGGGAAAGCAATCTCTTTAGATACTTAGAAAGCGACATTTTTTTCTTCAAGCTACCGCTTTCTTGGAAGACTAAAGATAAAATCTCAAGGCAGAAATATTTGAAACTGAGCATGAAACTTTTGATAAGTACTAAGTCAAATTCGAAATGTTTTTGCCTTGAAACCAAGTTGTAAATCGTTCACAAAGCGGTAGCTGTTCAAAATGAAAAGACACACTAAGAATTGCGTACTTTCAATTTGAATCTACTATTTTTATAAAGATACTAGCTCACACACACAATTTATTATAATGTCAACGATAGGCTATATGGTGTTCATTCGGCCAAACACTCAAAACAATAAAGATTCGTCTTACACTGGAGAATTAGTTAAGCTTCGTTTTTCATTATCATTCGACCATGAAACAAATGCCAAAAGCTATACTAACCTCGTATACAAATGTGCGGTGTTGGGATGTATAACTCGTTGAGATATGATGCTTTACTTTTTAAATTTTCAATACTTCCGCGTACTCCTAAAAAATGTAATAAAGAAATAACGTCCATTTAAAAAATATTCAATTATAACCCAACAATCTTCACAAAATTTGCAATCGATCAGAAAAATGGCATCTTTCCAGAGCTTGTTGTTTCTTAGATATCATTGTTAAAAGAATTTGCCACAAGCATATAAACTTTTCTTGACCACAAACATATAAAAGTAGCATTTTAATATATACATATTTTAAAATTTTATTTTTGCTGCAAATGAATGTGTGCACGCTTTATGGTAGTTTGCGATGTAGCTAATAGAGTGTCGCTACTTTCTGTACTTCATTTATATACCATGGTAATTCTTACAGAATTTCCTTCAATGAAACTGTAATTCCTTTCAATTCCAGGAATTATTAATTGACAATCGATATTCCTATTCCAGTATTTCATCATTTTTGCCGAGGGGGAGGGGGACAATCCCCTCCTAGAAAATTTCTGGGGGGACGCGTCCTCCTCCCCCCCCCCTGGGTGGCACAACCATGTTGATAGCTGTGATACTCAAACGGTCGAAGGTCATATTTAGCGTCTGTTAAAAAGTGTGACACTCATAATAATAATTTTAAGATCAAAGTATCCTATTACGATCAACGAGTGTAACACATGTTAACAATGTCTTCAACATTTCATCTAGTGAAACCATGTTTGCTTAAATTTCTAGTGGAGCCCAATGTCCTTTCGACCTAATTTGTGCCTTAATATTCTTAAACATTCCAGCAGTGATGAACGCGGCAGTTATATCCTTATTTTAAATTTCATGTCAAATATTTCAACAGTGACTGTACTAGTATTCAAGCTCGATACGAAGTAAGTGTTTGTTTATCTGCCACTTGTGATAGTTGGTACATAAGAAACTACTTCATTTCTTTCCATCAATATGGACTTGCACCTAATTGTGACATGGTAATTTACCAGGCGTGTCTACATTACTTCCTTGGATTTTAAGTGTACCGGCTTCCTTCGGACTAAGCCTATTATTGTATGTGAATTTTCGTCTTTTTGGGAGCAGTTAATAGTTACTGATCTCCACGTAAGGAACTGTATTTTTGGTTGCTTAGCCTTTGCACTAAGCTATTTATTGATTATGGAACTGATGGCCGCTTAGCCTTTGCACTAAGCTATTTATTGTTTATGGAGTATCCTTCCTACCAGTTCATCTTTCGTATTAAGATATTTGCTGTCTATGGGCCTTTCCTTATGTGTTGCTTAACTTTTGTACTAAGCTGTATATTTATGGAACTATCCCACCGGTTGGCTTAGCTTTTCTATTAAGTCAGTTCCTGAGGTTTTTACCCCATCCGAAGCTTTTCATGTCTCCGTCCTCTTTAATCGTGAAAGAAAGTGAATTTCAGCGGTTAACTTTATGACTTTTCTCGCCATGCATCTCTTTCTGGCGACAACCAATCATTTGAAGTGTCCACGATTTATGTCGAGAGTGCTTGACTTTTATATAAAGCCTTTATTTAATGTCTATAGGCTGTTGCCTTCGTCACAAGTAAATTGGCTTCCTTTGTGTTGTCATTGATCGCCACGTCAAGTATTATTTGTTACTGTCTTCTTTAACTGTGGAACATTACTATGAAGTGTCCGCGATTCACGTGAATAGAGCTTGAAACTGAGATCAAGCCTTTACATGTATACATGCTGATGCCTTCATCGCAATCGGTTCGACTGCGTTTGTGTTATGCCGTGGATTTCCGAGCTGAGCATTATGTCCTTTCGCCGCGGAAGAATGTTTTGAAGTGGCCACTATTTTACTTCAAATGCGCTTGATTGTAATATCAAGCCTTTCTATGTTTATAGGCCTGCGCCTGTATTTTAAATGATTCAACGTTATCCGTATCTTGTCTTGTATTTTAATACTGAATGTTATGTGCTGCCTCAAGTTGAGTATTACTTCCACCGGAACAGTAGTGGAAGTATATTTTATAATTGCTTGAAGGTGGAATATTTCTCTGGTCATTAAGTAAACGCCGGTTGTAACGAAAATGTCAAGATAAGCGATATAACGTCTTAGAGAAACTCTGTGCACAGGTAAGAGCGCTCTCATCAAATGTCTTAATAGTGTACACATTTTAAAGTGTTTTTGCTGTTATGGCTTATTTGCATTCATTTTGTTCGTTTTTCTTTCCTGTTTTTATTTACTACCATGCAAGTTAACAATGTTAATGCCAGTTACTTCACTCGTAAAGAAGCATATAATCGGAGTAACCATTTGTAGTAAGATTTGATGTCACCTTTACTATTTTTGATACAGCTTTTTGCCTTGTTACGACTAATGATCTTGCTGTATAGTGGAATTTGGTGTCATTCTCATTTTGGATAATCTTGTTATATTTGTAATACCTATCTCCGTAAAAGTGAAGAAAAGTTGAAAACAAAGTTATTACTGTATTTAAAGATTTCATCAGTTTTTTTATTTGTTTTATCTTATTTTGCTCAATTATATTTTTGTTTGTGTTAAGCATTTGTGTTATACAAATCCAAGAATACTATGTTTCCTCATTAGATAATAAAATGACAAACAAATATCCCATATTTCATTTTTATTGGTATGTCTCTGTCCTAGGTTACCTTAGGTTAAGTTAATAGACAAACCTGTGAAGTTCTTAAAGCAAGTGCGGGAAAAGGGTTTCCTCTTACTTATTCGTATGATTAAGCAAGAGTCCGTTGTTATCCGTTTTCTTCCGTAAAGGTCGCATTTAAAATTGTCATTTTCACAGTTCAAATTCTTATTAGAGTCTTCCTGTGCTCATCAAAAATAGCAGGATTGCGACCCCAATTTATTTTGCACACTGAAGGATGCTAGTGTCTTAGAACTTTTGGGCAGTTCGGGACGCTACAGTGGGACATCCCTGGAATGTCGCATGCTGTTAGGATATGCATCAGTTCGTCAGCTTATCCTAGCGATGGCCAAAATTTTCCGGAATCGGAAACTTCCGAATTTCGGAAGAATTCCGTAATTTAGAAAAAATTCTGAATTCGAAAAAATACGGAATTTAGAAAATTCCTGAATGTTTCCAACATCGGAATTTCCCCCGAAATCCGGAAATTTCTGAAACCCAGACTTAACCGAATTCAAAACGTTTTCCGATTTTACTCTCCAGATTACGGAATTAGCCATCCCTCGTGGATCCTTGTGCTTTGGCGTTAAGCGCACATCCAGTGCTTATTTTATAGTCATATAAAGTGATTAGTTTGAAACTTTCTCGCGCATAAAAACAATTACACTATACCAATATTCTTTACAGTGTAAGTATAGGATAAATATTTGCTAAAAAAAATAATCTGTTTAGTAAGTATAGATCCGATATATATATTTATAGTTTCCAAAAAATTAAAGAGAATGCCAGTAAAGTTTTCACCATACTAGCAACACATGCCACAGACCAAAAAAGCTATGCTGGTTTTCCTTGTGCGCGACGGAAAACGGAAAATTTTGGGAAAACATGGAGACCAAAATTTTTTCGGTGAAACGGGAAATGGTGAATGTTACGGAACACAGAAAATTTCTAGGAGACCTATTTTTCGGAAAACGGAAGGGTTGTCCACCATTCTTCAGAAAATCGAAATTCGGGAAGTCTTTCCCTAAAAGGGAAATAAACTTCGGATTTTTTTTCGAAAAATCGGAAAAAGCAAAATGGGAAAACAGTAAAGTTTCGGAAAATAGAATTTTTCGGATAATCTGAATACTAAAAAATTCCGAAAATTTGAAAAACGGAACATATTCTTGAAAATCGGAAAACAGTAAAGTCCTCGATAGTCAGAATAATTAGTCTGTATAATAGAACTTTGAGAATAATTATTTTCCAAATATGTCATTTCTTTTATTATATACAAAACCGATATTTTTTGTAGTAGGAGTATACGTATAGAATGAATATCTGCTGAAGCCATCGGCGCAAATCTGTCTTCAACATTGGAAGGGAGGACGGGTAAGACCGTTCCCATATTTTATATATATATATATATATATATATATATATATATATAGGGTAACTTCGGCAAATAACGCCACCAATTCAACATATTGTTCCGTGTGGACTTTGTGGTGGACAAACATAGTGCTCGTGGGTTTTCTCGGGGTTCTCCCGTTTCCTCCCACTTTCTTCATTCCACCATTTCACTCATCTCTCATCATCACCGTCTCCTTTAGCCTAACCGGCATAACCGTGGGACGTAAAACTTAAAGATTTCATTTTCAACATATTGTTCTGATGTTCAAGTGTTTTTATGTCTAGAACCGTGCAAATTACATGGAAGATAGAGTGAACCCTCCGCTATAATGCAATGAGAAAACAATGATCCTACACATACAATGTCGACCACAATGCACTGAGAATCGGAGTGAGTATGAGATGGCGTTATTACCAGACGTGTCAGCAAATAACACCACTTGCTTTACAACAACGGAAAGGTGTTGGAATCGTAACGAAATACATTTTGAGCACAACTACAATGTTCTTGGCAATGTGCTACCTGCTTTAATGGTACACAAAACTCATAGTCATCGTACATGCCGTTAACCGGTAACTCTTTTGATGATTGCGAACCTCTTAACATAACAGCTGCAATCATATGGAACACTACTCGTCGGAGCTAGACAACAATGCACAACCAGCGTCACAAACTGTTCAGAATCCACATTTAACAATGCTGTCAGAATCAGATAATTCGTAAAACCAAATCTTGTATTCAATACATTGAATCCACGTTTTAAGAACCCTGAGATCATAGTAATATCCCCCAAATTCCCCACGGAGCATATCTCCAGCTTTCATCTTTTTAGAGGATACTTGTTTCTTCGTGCCGGAAAACACGTCGTTACAGAAAACTGACGCATGTCATACACTCTTTAGTTAACAGATGTAACAAGATTACGGAGAAAAATATTCCATAAATTGAATTCTTTTCTTTGCTTACGAAGCATCCTCTCAAAAGAAAAATTGGGACACACTGAAATACGTAGGAGCAAACCATGGTTCGAACTAGCAGAGAAGAGAAAACAGGCAAAATTACGTTTGCTACAAAATCCGAATGGAATAACTACACAAAATTTCATAGACACCAGGCGGGAAACTCCCAAAACTTTTATAACAAAGAAACGCGATTTTTTGAAAGCTAAAACCAAGGAACTTGAAGATAATAGTAACAATAAAAACATTTGGGACATGTATGAAGGGATCAACGAATTTAAGAAAGGGTATTAATCTCGAACATATATTAAAGAAAGCTGACGGAACACTTCTTACTGATACAGATAACATTTAAATAGATGGAAAGATTTCTTTGACGACTTGCTTAAAACGCAGCCAAAAACTAATGTGCGGGAATAAAGGGAGATATTCCAGAACCCAACCGAATAGAAGTAGGAATCGCTATAAAGATATTAAAGAAACACAAATCTCCGGTTGTAAACGAAATTCCGGGTGAGTTGATTTTACCTGGAGGCGAAAAATTGTGGAATAAGATACACAAACTCATCCTCCTTACTTACAGCAAGGAAGAATTGCCACAAGAATGGAAAGAATCAATCATTGTTCCAATCCACAAGAAAGGCGACAAAACTGACTAATAATTATCGAGGCATCTCTCTTCTGTCAACATCCTATAAAACCTTTTCAAACATTGACCCCTAGCAAGATTGACCCCATACACAGAGAGAAATCCAATCTCCGGAGAGCGGTATATTGTACAAATATACAGTATCCTCTTGCTTACTATAGAAATCAGTACGGAGCATACTTCATCCGTATGCTACATAGTCACCGCCCTTAGATGTTACATTATGCCGTTGCAGGATGTCTCACATCTAACAGTTTTCAGTATATCACAGTAAGGCTATTCATGGCTTTGGATTGATTATTTTAACAAAAGAGACACTGACCAAAGCTTAAAACCCATTTTATTTTAATTATAATTTGTAACTGTTTCCGATATCTAGCACATCCTTCTTCAGACACTATCGAAAATAAATGAAAATACAGACATATATATAAATATTGTTATGACAAAGTTTAAATTCTTTAACCGTCATATATATAGTCATTGTTATGAAAAAGTTTAAATTCTTTTAACAGACATATATATAGTCATTGTTGTACTTTTTATTTTTATTTATTTATTTATTTACTCTATTTACTGAGGCCTTCAATCAATCCCATAAGTCTTCGTGTTCACTTTCCAATTAATCACGTTCCTTCATTTTTGGTTCTTATAAGGGCCTTTTTTTTAAATTTTCTTTTTCTGTATGCTATTCAAACTTCCTTGCCATAATTCATTAATAGGTAAACCCCCTGTCCAGTTCATCAGTTTATCTCTTCCTACCTTCTTTATCCAATCTGCTTGTTTCCACTTCCTTATTATCATTCTTTTCTCATCTCCAACACTTCCTTCTTATCCCAATTAATTCTGTGATTCGTCTCCTTAACATGTTTGTATATGGCATTGGTATCTTTCTTCCTCCTAACATCATCTTCATGTTTTTCCTTTCTTTCATTCTCTTTCCTGTCTCTCCTATATATGACATATCGCAGTCCTCACACCAAACTCTGTAGATGACTCCTTCTTCCTCTTCATCAGTCTTTTTAGTTCCTTTTCTATCCTTCTTCTTTATTGATCTTAATAAAATTTCTCCACTCTTTCTCTAAGTCCTGACCCCTCCTCTCTTCAATAATTTCTTCAGTTTCTCCGTTTCTTCTCCCATACTTTCTATGCCATACCATTTTCCACTCTCATCCTCTTCATTCTTCTTTCTCCCTGTCTTAATCTTCCTGCGTTCTTCTTCCTTCTCTAACTCTTTCTTGCTGTAACCGTTCTTCTCTAACTGTCTGTAGAATTTCTGTATGCTCTCCTTCCGTCTTTTCTTTTCGTCCTCCAGCATTTCTATTCTTCTTATCATATTTGTTACGAAATTTCTCTTTGTACTCCTATCCACGTCGCTCCTCTCATGGCAGTACACTCCCGCTGAGCACTCTTTCTGGTACCACCTGGCCCTTCTCCTTGTTTTATTATGGTCATGTCTAAAAAGTTTATTCTTCCATTTTCTTCCAACTCCATGTCCAAGCTTATGCCTTTTTCTTTATCTTCCACACTATCTTTGAATTTAAACTTTGTCATAACAATATTTATATATATCTCTGTATTTTCATTTATTTTCGATAGTGTCTGAAGAAGAATATGCTAGATATCCGAAAGAGTTACAAATTATAATTTTAAATAAAATGGGTTTTAAGCTTTGGTCAGTGTCTCTTTTGTTAAAATCACATGCATATACTTATGTTACCTTCGTCAGCTACATGTTATATACGTCCATTTGTATGTGAGATCCTGACCGCCTACCTTGTTTCATACGGAAAGTGCGTATAGTTGGAACACTTATACAGAAAGTGTTATAAAACATGCTTTTTCAGTTATACGTCTGCTCTAAGTCCAAAAACTACAGGAATTACGAATGTAACCTATCTTTTTAAGTACTCCACCTACAATTTTTTTTTTCAGTCTACGCAGATTAAATTATTGGAGATTATCAGTGAGGATTTAGACGAAATCGATCAACCATCGACCAAATATTTACCATTCGCCAAATATTCGAAAAAAGTGGGAATACAGTAGCCCGGTTCATCAACTATTTATTCATTTTAGAAAGGCTTACGACTCGGTTAGGAGAGAAACATTGTACAACGTTCTTACAGAATTTGGGATACCGAAAAAGCTAACTAGATTAATTAAGGCATGTTTAAATGAATCCCAAAGTAAAGTCCGGGTAGGAAATTTTTGGTCCACGAGTTTTCACATCGAGAATGGCCTGAAACAAGGATATGCGTTGTCGCCATTATTATTCAACTTTGCCCTGGAATGCGCTACAAGGAAGATCAAAGATAGCAACCAGGGCCTAGAGCTGAACTGTGTTCACCAGGTTATGCGTACGCTGATGATGTAAATTTAAAATATACATAAATTTAAATTTAAAATATGAGAAAAATAGGAAGAAATGCAGAGAAAACTAAATACATGGAAGTGCGTCGAAACCGTAACACGGCAAATTATGAATGCGTTAAAATATTAAATAATACTTTTCATAAGGTGGATACTTTCAAAAATCTAGAATCAATATTAAGAGACGAAAATCATATTTACGAAGAAATTAAATATCGACTAAAAACAGGGAATTCGTGTTATTATTCAGTTCAAAATCTCTTGTCGCGAATTCTGTCGAGGAATTTGAAGCTTAAATATATAAAACGATAATCATGCCTGTTGTTCTGTATGGTTTCGAAACATGGTAGAAACCTCTGAGGGAAGAACATAGACTGAAAGTATTTGAGAACAAAATCCTGAGACGAATATTCGGACCCAAGAGGAACGGGAATGGGGAATGGCAGGAACTTCATAACGAGGAACCACATAAATTATACGGCTTACCAAACATTGTTAAAGTCATTAAATCTAGGAGGCTTAGGTGGGCAGGACATATAGCCAGGCTGGAAGAAAGTATGAACGCTTTCAAAGTGTTAGCGGTAAGACTAATCGGAAAACGACCATTAGGAAGACGTAGGTGCAGCTGGGAAAATAATGTTAAGATGGATCTCGCAGAGAGGAATACAAAGTAGAAACTGGATGCAGTTGGATAAGGATAGAAGTCAGTGGAGAGCTTTTGTGAACGCGGCATTGAACCTCCGGATACCATAGGCCATAGAGTTGGCTTACGAAAGTAGGATCGTCTAGGAAGGTCGTCACACGTGGCATATTCTAAACTTATTTTTGAGGTCATTCAACGGATGTGAAAGGAAATGACACTATTTTGTTTGTGGCTCACTCCGCCGCCCCTACAGGTTAGTAGGTCAAGTAAAAGTTATTATTTGACCGTTAGATGGTTAGATTAGTTTCCGGAAAGGATAGATTGTTAGTAGAGATGGCCTAGTTTATACAAAAAAGGTTAAATGACAGTTTTATTTTAATAATTTATTTGATGTACAATTAAAGATTGTGATTATTTTATTTGTTCCTGTTATTTAAATTTGATTATTTGCATTTTTGATGGTTCGCTTCAACAGAAGCTCGGAGTTAATTGTTTGTGTGAACGTTTTAAAAATCGGTGTTAATTATTAGAAGCTTATAAAGGGAAACTACGTTTTTTAGTTATTACGTTTCTTGTAGAAGCTATTGAAGTGGTAAGACTTAAACCCGGAATATTTAAATTAATTATTTGAACACTACGTGTGAACCTACTAAAATAATTATTAATTAATTATTCGAACACTACGTATGGGCCTACTAAAATAATTTGTTTTTTGTATAATTTTCTTCCTTCGCTTCATTAGAAGCTTCTTGTTAAAATAATATGATTGAACAATATGTGCAATTTTATTTGGTTTTATTCTTTTGCTTCATTAGAAGCTCATATTTTTACGGATCGTATGTTAATTATTTGTTTGTTTGTGTTATTTATAATAACACTCGTTGTTAAAATTGGATCGTATGCATAGCATACTCATTGTTAAATTAGATTGTGATCATATTAAATGGTGGAGGGGATAATCTTTATTGATGCAGGACTTTTAATGGTAATAATTTGAAAGACGTTGTGTACGGAGTACGTATACTATTGAATATACAGAGTATGGTTGTTGGACGTCCTTTCCTGGTGAACTTAAGAGACGAACTGAAGTTTTTGGAAACTAATTGGGTAGAAGTGAAAGTTGGTGTTGCAGACACATATTAAAATAAACACAAAAGAAAAGAGATACCGTGTCGGGTAAACATCACAGAATACCGACAGAGTAATAAGTTTGGCGTCGTTATGATTAAAATAAGACATTGTTGGCGAAAACTACAAAGAAAATTGAGGACGCACTAGGTAAACATGTTGAAACTTTTTCCTATACTAATTGACAATAGGAAATAAAAAGTATGGCGCCGCTGTTATTAAATATAAGACATTGTCGGCGAAAAATAAAAAGAAAATTGAAGACGCGTTAATTGACAATAGGAAAAGAAGTAGGGCGTTGCGAATGTTGAACACGTAATTACTTTGCATGTATGAAAATACTTTAAATACGGAGTAACGCTGGGAAATATATATATATAGAAACAATATGCAGTCGTATGAGAAGGATCACTGCGATAGCAATATTGAAGCATCATCCTCTGATGATAAATTAAAAATATATGAATCTTCGGCAGATGAAGAATATGATTTTGATTCGATAGAATAACCAGTACTATCGGTTTCACCAACACCACCATCATCTCCAGTTGTATTATCAAGAACAATACGATTTTGAGGTTTAGATTGTTGTTGTAATAATCAAAAGGTGGATCGTGAATGTATATAGCAAGCTATTGAAAAATGGGATTTTAATGATACATTAATATGCGACGGATGTAGAGAACGATCTCTTCATGATTTTGAGCATGATTGTAGGAATGTGCACCCAAAGTCGTTGGAAACCCGAGCTTGGAGTATTATAGCAAGTCCTAGTGTTGAAGAAGATGTGTTTTACTTGTATGCAAACAGGCATATTATTGGAATATTAACAAGGAAAAAATTTCATGATGCGTATGTGGATTTATTAAGTGATACAGACTATCTTCCGCAACTATTGGACATTTTTATAGGAAAAGACAAGACGGAAATCGGATATTCTCGAGTGAAAAAAATGTAATGATATAGAGTTAGTGTTTTATGTGTGTTATGTAGTAATGAAAACTTAATGTGAATTGTGTATTAAAACTATAAAAGTATACTTACGTAACAATAATCTAGTTGAATGTATTGAATGCAAAGTAAATAATCTTCATGATTGTACACATCTTCATATTACTGGAACATTTGCAGTGAAGTACTTATGTCTTGATAAAACTCTTAGTGAACTTTTTGAAGTTTTTGAACAAGAACATAGTGAAATCTCATTTATGTGTTTTATGCATAAAATTTGTGATCTTTTAAATAATACAGAATTTGTTGGACAGATTATTCCATTTTTCATTTATCACACAAATGAAATTTCACCATGTGTAAATCAGTATATTATTGATATTCAAGGTTTTAAAATGTCTGATAACGAATTTATTATTCGTGAGTTTTGTTTAACTGCATGCGATGATACAGTATATTTTCATTGCTTGGTAAAATCACCAAAAGATTATAACTTATTATCACTAGGTTGCCAAAATCAAATTTATTAACATTAAATTTACACGGTTTGAAATGGAATAGCAAAACTGGATATACTGTATCATACATACGAAACCTTGTATATCAATTATGTTTAAAGAATTCAACCTTTTATTGTAAAGGTTTAGAGAAATCTTTTGGATTAAAAGAATATTTGCATTAGATAATATTGATTTAGAAACAAAACATTGTTTTTCATTAAATGAATTATGTGGGAACACATTTAATGAATATTGTAATTTTGACACAAATGTAAAGAAATCAGGATGTGCATATCGTAATGCACAACAGCTGAATTATTGGTGGAAATATGAAAGATCAACAGCATTAACTAATGCATTATCAAGATTGTAATGAGGAATTGTAAATAAAATGCATGGATGTAACTTTAAAAAATTTATTGAAAATTAAAAAAAATTGTATATAAGAAAAAATAAAAAATATTTGTGTTTTCTTTTTAAAAAAATTGTTTACATGTTTATAAACGATATCATCATTCTTTTTTTAATTTTTTCTTATGAAACATTTTTAAACACTTGAAATGAATGAGTGCGAATAATATGATGAAAAAAATAATACAAAATATACGCAAAACACAGATTAATCATGTTGATATTGATGATTATTCGTAAAGTACATTTTAGTGTTTTTTGATAAAAAGTTTTTTATTTCCTTGGGAATGTTCATAGCAAGACTGTCAAAGTAATAGCCATGTTTTTTCTTATCGATGTACACTGCAACCCAATGGGAACCAGCAGAAGCAGATGTATCAAGATTAATCACAAGCGCAGCAGGAGGTTCTACCGTTATAGGAAGTTTGTCAATAGGATAAATTCCCAGTAACACTTGCACCAGTTACTTTATCAGTTAGTAACACTTTTAACAATTCGTCACTATACATGATTATTATTTTTTAATCGTAGTAGGTATGTAATTATCACTGTTATTCACATGTAACACATAGTCATACACCTTTACAGAATCAATATACAGTAATGCTTCATGAACACTGCACCTATATTGTCCAAAACGATGCTTATTATGTGCACACCAATGAACGTGAAAACTTAATGCAGTATACTGTGGACAGTTTATTTCTTCTAAATTTGTAACTTCCCTTTGAAGAATTTCTTGAAGAAAACACTTTCTAGTTATTCCATATGTGTATATGGTTGTAGTACTTGAACAATATGTTTGAAGTATTTCCTTAAGATATGAATATTCTACATCGCCTTCGTGCCAGGTAATGTCATACACATTCTCACTTAGATATTTGTTTGCACTTATGATTGGCTTAGGTAACTTATTTAAAGGAAATGGTGGTTTAAAAATCCAATTTTGTAAAAAGGGAACGTCAGGATTTACAATGGCTAGCTCTTTTATAGTAAACTCAACATCTTCGTTATCGTGATACGCCCAGAAGTGTACAACAATCCTCATCGTACGCAAATGGTTAAATTAGGTGTTATCAGTATAAATATTTCTATCTTTGTCTACTTGTGCTAATGAATCGAATTGTGCATACACAATACATGTAACAGGTTCAGTTAAAGTTTCTGAAAATGATACTTTTAAATTTACAGGGGAATCGCGTACTACATCCCACGTGTTATCGTCTAAAGTTGATGTTGGAGATAGAATAAAAGCATACAGAGCATATCCGTTTGGATATTCATCAAGAGTAACAGTATGTGAATAAGTTTGATAATATACCAGTACCTGATATCAAAGTATAGTAACTTAGAAGGTATAAATCGCTATTAAAATCAGGAATGAGGGGATTAGGAGGAAATGATTTTGAGCCAACTTGTAGTTGCAGTTTGTTAACGTTAAAGTTTTGAAATTCAAAGGGATTAAGATGTGATTTTCCATTGAAGGCTGTATTGGAGATGAAACCAATAACCAGGCCTTTAGGAACATTACCCAGGAAAAGATTATCAATGTTGTAAGACTTTGCTTGTGCAGGTGTAGTATCAGATCTTGTCTCCACTCTCGTTAGAGGTAACTTGGCCGTTTCCAAACCCATTTGTGTATTTAATTGCATAGCTAAATCTGCAGCTACATCAATACGTCGTACATGAAAAATAGCTTCCTCAAGTGCCACTTTATAACTTTTATTTTCAGAAAACATTAAGCAAAATTTATCTTTACTACGGTGTAATTTTACACGTAAACTTACTTTGTTAGGGAGCATACGATCTAAACTTACAATATCAGTATGAAGACGACCATACATTTCAAAATATTTACTATTTTTCACCTTATTAGCACGTTTTTGAAAACCAGCATTTGTATTATCTAATTTATTAAATTGTTTTGCAGTATCTTTATGCCACATGGCACATGCTAAATGAGTTTGTGAAGCATCATAAGAATAATTTAGTAATGTTTCAATGTATGCACAATAACGATAAGATCCTGATGAATAACTAATTACTTTATCATTTAATGAAATATTAATTTGATTAAATAAAGAATGTAAGAAATTATTTACTGGTGCAACAACATCATCGTGAGTTAAAGTTGTACCATCGGGTTTTGTAATTTTACAGCGTACATAAAGATATAGATATGCAAGATGAATAAACTCTCCTGTTTCTCCCGGAATAACAAATTCAATAGGTCCTTCTGAGGTTAATGTAGAAATAGGACGATATTCAGCATTTGTAGTTGCTTCAATAGCTGATTGTGTCATTGGTATAGAAAAGAAATCAAATTCATTGGTACAACATTCAAAACTGCAACGGTTTGTAATGCTTGATGTCCTACAGTTTTTGCACCTTGTTTAAGAAATGGTAAAGCAAAACGAAGTAATCATTTAAAGAAACTACCTATACCATGTACCCTTTGATATACAGGTCCTGAAAAATATGGTATTCCACGACCACGGTGATAAATAACACGTCTTGCTCTCATCTTTTACTTATTTTTTATTATTATTTAGCAAATGTGGGAGAGCGTTGAAAATGTAGTGTTACGGTCAGTGTTTCAGAACGAAATGGCAAATTTCGCCCTGCATGATCTTTTAATACTATTTCAATTGTGTTAACACAAAATTTTGTAAGTGGCATATAATGTCTTCAAAGGTAATTGTTTGAACTTTTCCGTATTTAATATCAGAGATTGTTGCTATACGTAATAATGGTGCTTTTGCATTACCTAAGAATTGAAATTGTATAATATATGTATAAATAAAAATTTGATGTGGATATCCAATATCTACGTATGGTTCTTTGAATCCACGAGATTCTTTAACAAGATCTGATTTTTCAGAAAAACCTAATTGTAAAGCTAATGTAGGCGACAATGTTATTGATTCTACACGTTCATCACATTTAACATGTACAACATTTGAGAAACTAAAACTTATAAATGTGGATACTGTATTTAATTCCTCTAGTAAATGATGAATGGATGGATAATACCCAACAAGAATTTTACTTTTCATAGGTTCAGCATTTTTAAATTTGTACCATACAACATTTTCACCTTCGGTAACATTATAACATGTTAATGGAATATGTATTTCACTTAATCCTACATGCCAATCGGATTCTGATAAACGAATATTATTTTTTAGTTGATTAATAAAATGTGTTGGACTATGTGTAGGATATACATTAGCACTAGAATTTGAAACTAATGTAATATAAAAACTATCATCAATACTTTCAGAAATCATTTTCGTTTAAAATGAAGTGTTAGGTTTGAAGTTCCAAATTGAAATGGTAATTTTAACCCGTGCTCATCTCTTAAGTTTACTTCTATCGTATCAAAATATTTCTTTTCAACTTTAACATAATACGGTGTGTGAAACACAGAAGATTTTACATGACCGTGTTGTATATTATATACACTAAGTTTTCGAACTAATGGTCCTATATTTTGTTGTTTTACAATATCAACGCACACATTAATTATATTGGGAATATTATAATCTAAATCACATGGAAATTTTCCACGTCCTAATATTAAATCAACATTTCTAACTCTTGTATATAAACATTTTAAAAATCAGTTGTATTTTTATTAATAAATCCACACATATGTTGTAATCCCGGTGTAATACCAATCATACATTGATCTTCTAATTTCAAAGAATGTTTAATAACAATTTGATTTTTATTTTGTAAATAATGTAACATACGAACATTTTCAGGAATCAACGGTAGAATAGATTCAATTGATGAATAATATCCCGGTGTTATTTGAACATGACAACGTTCAACTTTATCATCGATAACAGTAGTAATTATTATTTCATTTTCACCAACATTGTAAAAACTCCACGGAATATTAATTTGTGTTAATGCAACACCCCATTCTCCATCACTTAAATCAATAGGTTGTGCCAATTTAACTCGGAATGATGACGTAGTATTATTAAAAAGATTGCTACTTGCATTTGAAGGAAGAGTAACATAAAAGTCGTGTTTAAAGTTCGAATTCATTTTGCAGACTGAATAGAATTTGATCTAATCCACGAATTCATACTTGATGGATATCCCAACCATTTTACAAACATCCACCCATTTTTACGCTTTAATACTTTTTCAATGAGATATGTTTTCTTTGAATTTATAACATTTTGTAATTCTTGTGGATAAAATATTCCTTTAATTTCTTCACCATTCCAATATTTTAATTTATAAGTGATCGGATCTGACTTAATACATTTATCAACAATAAATATTTCTTGCGACCATTTAGGTAAATATCCTTTTTCTAATTTATGTTTATACTTACTAACACGAACATAATCACCCGAACTAAATTTACAAGTTATATTTTTCTTATTCTTTTTATTTCCGTATAATGTCTCCCACACTTGATTCACATTGGAATCATTTACTTGTGCAGGTGCCACTTTAATACTTGAATGGTATGAATGATTATAATTATTTACAATTTGATCTAATACATTTATATAACGATAAGTATTCTTTGCAGTAAAATAACGATACAATTTTTCTTTTAATGTACGTATAAGCCGTTCCGCTAAAGCACATTTAATTTCGGAATGAACGCTATAATGATTAATTTCATATTTTTTAAACAATTGTTTTACATGTCGATTATAAAATTCACCGCCTAAATCCGTTTGTACGTTAAACACAGTTAACTCGAAATTTTTAAAAATTTTTGTTATTGCTTTTACCATTTCAAGACCTTTGTTTTTAACGGTACACAATATGCATAACGTGAAATGTCAATACAACATAAAATATATTATAATTATTATTATACTTTGCAATATTTTGCATATCCGCTAAATCCATTTATAATGTTTCATTTGGTGCACTAACATAATACTTTCTCCTTTGAAAAACTTTACGAGCTGGTGCGTGTAATGTATATGCATCTTGAGAAGCTAACCAATTTTTAATTTTCTTTTTAGATATCTTTGTTTTACGTTGTAATTTTTGTATACGTTTGATAAAGAATTAGGATTTGAATAATCATAATATATTTTTGATAATTTTGTCATTTTACATACTATACTCTTTCCAGTGTTTAAATAAATTATTACTACTGTAGGACTAGCAGATTTTTTTTTAGTTTGCGAATACGATGTCTACTATTACTACTATTACTACTATTCACTTTTGATGCTGGTGTGCTAATAAGTGTACCAATAAATTCTTTAGGAATATTAAGATCTTCTAATAAATTTTTAAATTCATAAATACCTATAGGATTTCTTGAATATTTTATTGTACGAACAACATCATTTATTAAATCTATAATATTTGAACGTGATATTGTTTTTCCATGAATACGTACTATGCCAGACTTATCCCACTGAATTTTATCAGAAATTGTCAACTGTTTTAATAATAGATCTGTTTTCCTACGAAGTGTTTTCGGTACTGATTGTAAAATGTCTGATACAAAGGGGAAAATACAAGTATTGCTATCATGTTTGGAAGTTGATGATGATTTTTCTTTTTCTTTTTCTTCTTCTTGAATGACAGGTAAAGTAATAGGTTTATGTGAAGAAGATGTATACTGCAAATAACGATGCAGAGCTTGTTGATATAATTTCCACTTTTGTTGTACACTAAGATCATGACGTTTTAAGATGTTATTCATTTCTTCATCTAAACGTGACTGATGTGAATCTATGTATTTAAGATTTGATTGAATTTCATGTACAGCATTTTTAGGAACTAAAATCATTTTACGTAATACTGACATACTTAACGACTAAAAATACTGCTTCCCACTGCTGCAAGAAGTGGTCCCAAAATTAATGGTAGAAGCGCATTACCTTTTTGTAATAACAACTTTTTCTTTCTTTAATGCAATACGTTGCTGAGATAGAGCACGTAAGATCTTTTTATGTCTACGTAAACTTTGTTTCTGACGAGAATTTAAAGCGATGTTTCCTTTTATTGTTTTTTAGCTACTTGAGAAATTGTTCTTATTAAATCCCCTGAAGCATTTTGTAAAATTTGTTTTCGTTTTGTATTTTTGCATTTGCACAGAGCATGGAGCATTGTAGTAGTGTTTCACCTTCAACAACTTGATGCAGACTAAACAGAAATTTCTGTATGCATATCTTTTACATTAGCCTACACAAATATGATTTCATTAGGAAAAATATTTGTACGTATTCGCAATGCATCGTTTGTTTTTTGTGTTAAGTCAAATGATAAATAAGTGTGAGGTTCCCGTGTTACTTCTTCAAACACACTCACGATTTCTTTACTATACCGAGGCATAATTTGCCTTGCTAAATATTGTATTCGTAATTTATCACGTGGATTTTTAAATACTATAACATAATGTGCATTTAAACTAATATCACGTGCATGTTTTCCTTTCGGAAATAAATTTTGAATAATAAATATTACAGTCAGCTTTTTATGATGTGCATACTTTGTAAATAAATTAGCAACATCACCATTAGTTTCTGACATTAAATCATCAAGTATTAATAATGAATTTTCTTTAATTTCAAAATTATTCATGTCAGGTATTCCCTCTACAAAACGTTTTTTTGCATTTGCATCTAATTTTGGTATTACTGCAGCATAACACCAAACAATATTATTAAATTTTTTACTAAATATTTGATCACGTTCATTAAGTAAACGATTTGCAAAACAAGTTTTACCAGCCCTTGAAGGACCAGCAATTAAAATAGTAGAGGGATGTTCAAACTTTAACATCTTGTAATAAAATGAATGTATACAATAGAAACTTTGCTTTATATATATATACACGCACACTTACACTCATACATTAAATATCGCGATTTCATAGGAATTTTTTAATATTTTCACAAGGAAACGAAAGAATACAAAAGCAGAGTTTACACAGTAAACGAAACGGTTAAAAATCACTGGGATCTAAGATTAAAGCTTAAAATGACTATATATATATATATATATATATATATATATATATATATATATATATATATATATATTGTTTGCACAGCAAACGAAAATATAAAAATAAAATAAATTAAAAAATAAATATTTTACAATCGATGATTGTTCGGGGTTTATTGCACGAAAGAGGCATTCATACAAATCACATTTACTCGTTCATGGGTCTATAACCGTAAGGTACAGTTGCACGTTTTTGTATTGGTTCATCGTCAATCACGTTAGGTTCGTCAATACGTTTTCGTTTTTTGTTAACCTCACGGTGTGTCTTTGTCTCTCTACAGCTAAAGATACGGAACCCCGGTCTACGAACGATGCTATTTGGGTTTTTTATTACTGTGGACTCTAATTGTCCAGACACTAATTTATAAAAACTCTCAAAATTAATTTTTTGAGAGGTCCTATTATTTAGTGTTATCCCCCTAATTTTGAATATATGCCGAACATTCCCTTGGGCATTTGTTGGCCGCATTGCATAATTTTTACAGCCTAAACCGATAAAGGTTTAAACTCCCAACCTTCAGGAATTTCATTTGTTCCTGTTAATACACTCAGTTAAAAAGTCTATTAACCTGAGTAGTTAGTTAATTAGATTATTAAATTTCTAGACGTTTGAGCTATGGAAGAACATTCGAAATTCCATTAGATTCATTTTTCATAATTTTTTGCGGAATAAAAGTTGTCTTTAGCGTCCCATATATTCTATTATTTTTTTCTTTTTTGAGAATTCTTTTGAAAATTAGTACTTCCGCGTCGAATTATATTACTTGTTCTTGCTTTCACGTATTTATTAGATTTGGAATTTTCGCGATATTTAGAATTTTAGGTAAAGTCGTGGTTACATTTGAATTTTTCAGACTTTCTATTCCGGTTGATATTAGGCAACCTTTGAAATGAAGAGTAATCAGATTTTTCCTACATTATTGAATTACTTGAAACTGAAATTTAGTGCATTTAACTACGCTTTCCAAACAATATAAACTTCTTGTTCAATTGCATTTAAACGCATTTAAGGCTTTCATATTAATCAAGTCATTAATTGAGTTTAAAATTATTGTTGTTTGTTTGTTATATATTTTTTTAAAAAAATTGTTTGTAATAAATAGCAGATTGAATATTTTCTTTTATTTCAAATTGTATCTTGTAACTGTAATATTTGCGATTAATTCAGATCTTGGTAAATTTGCGAGTTATAGTTTGGGAGATTTGAAGCCTCCATATTTGGGGGAATTTTTCACGCAATTTATTTTGGCAGAAACTACAACAGTGTCACATGATAGTTTGGCTAATCTTAATCAGTATTTATTGGATTTGATTTACATTAAGAAAGGTATCAAACAATCGACGGCACAAGGTTCGTTTAAAATGTTACATGGCTTCAAAGAGGGGGTACAGACCAACTGTGCCTACAGAACAGCGTATTGCAGTAGTGCGAGCATATGTTGTGAATGGCCAGACTAAAAAAAACTCTCTGCAACGTTTGTCAGCAGAAAACGCAATATCCGTAACATCATGTTGGCGAAAAGATCTGGAAATGTTCCCCTACGAAATGCAGATGCCAATCTAACTAACTCACTCTATGGCCTATGGAACCCGGAAGTTCAATGCCGCGTTCACAAAAGCTCTCCACTGACTTCTATCCTTAGCTAACTGCATCCAGTTTCTACTTTGTACTCCAATCTCTGCGAGATCCATCTTAATATTGTCGTCCCATCTGCGCCTAGGTCTTCCTAATGGTCGTTTTCCGATTGGTCTTCCAGTCAAGACTTTGAAAGCGTTTCTACTTTCTTCCATTCTAGCTACATGAGCTAAGCCTCCTAGACTTGACGACTCTAACCATGTTGGGTAAACCATATAAATTATGTAGTTCCTCGTTATGAAGTTTCCGCCATTCCCCATTCCCGTTCCTCCTGGGTCCGAATATTCGTCTGAGCATCTTGTTCTCAAATACTTTCAGTCTATGTTCTTCCCTCAGAGTAAGTGACCATGTTTCGCAGCCATACAAAACAACAGGCATGATTATCGTTTTATATATTTTAAGCTTCAAATTCCTCGACATAATTCGCGACGACACGAGATTTTGAACCGAATAGTAACACGAATTCCCTGCTTTTAGTCGAGATTTAATTTCTCCGTGAATATGATTTTCGTCTGTTAATATTAATCCTAGATATTTGAAACTATCCACTTTATCAAAAGTATTATTTAATATTTTAACGCATCCATAATTTGCTGTATTCCGGTCCCGATGCACTTCCATGTATTTAGTTTTCTCTGCATTTACTTCTAAACCCTTGTCCCTGCAAGCGTTTAATAAGATCTCTACATTTCTTTCTATTGTTCTCCTATCATCCCCTATTAAATTTACATCATCAGCATATGCCATAACCTGGTGAATACCGTTCAACTCTAGGCCCTGGTTGCTATCTTTGATTTTCTTTATAGCGTATTCCAGAACAAAGTTAAATAATAATGGCGACAAGGCATCTCCTTGTTTGAGGCCACTTTCGACGTGAAAGCTCGTGGACAAAACTTTTCCTACCCGCACTTTACTTTGGGATTGATTTAAACATATCTTAATTAATCTAATTAGGTTTCTCGGTATTCCAAGTTCTGTAAGAACATCGTATAATGTTTCTCTCCTAACCGAGTCGTACGGCTTTCTAAAATCAATAGATAGTTGATGTAGCGGGGTGTTGTATTCCCATTTTTTTTTTTTTTTTTTTGGAGTTTTTGGCGAATGGTAAATATTTGGTCGATAGTTGATCGATTTCATCTAAATCCGCACTGATAATCTTCAATAATTTCATCTGCGTATGGGGTCAGTCTTGCTAATAGAATATCTGAAAGGATTTTATAGGATGTTGACAGAAGAGAAATGCCTTGATAATTATTACAGTCAGTTTTGTCGCCTTTCTTGTGAATTGGAACAATGATTGATTCTTTCCACTCTTGTGGCAATTCTTTCTTGTTCCAGATAAGGAGAATGAGTTTGTATATCTTGTTCCACAATTTTTCGCCTCCAGGTAAAATTAACTCAGCCGGAATTTCATCTACACCCGGAGATTTGTGTTTCTTTAATTTCTTTATAGCGGTTTCTACTTCTATTCGGTTGGGTTCTGGAATATACGGTTGGCGGTGTGTATCTCCTTTTCTCCACGCACACTAGTTTTTAGTTGCGTGTTAAGCAAATCGTCAAAGAAATCTTTCCATTTATTTAAGATGCTATCCGTGTCAGTGAGCAGATGCCACAAAAGTTAATAGACACTGCAGAGAGAAGGTGTCTGCATTTTGCAAATCAGTTCAGTGCGTTAATTGCTGACGACCCCGACATTATTGAAAAGTTGTGGTGTACAGACCAAGCTTACTTTTATCTGTCAGGTGAAGTAAACAAAGAAAATATAAGATTTGGAGGAACAGAAAATCCTCATGGTAGACTAGCCTCTGCATGCGGAAAAGGTTTGGGTTTGGTGTGCTGTTTTGAAACGTGGCATAATTGGACCTGTCTTCTTTGACGGCTATGTCACATCAGAAAATTATTTGGAAATGCTTGAGCATTACTTCTATCGTGGCCTTCGTCGTAAAAGGTGCCTAATTCGTTGGCAATAGTTCCACTAGGATGGAGCTAAACCACATACAACAGAACCTGTCCTTAATTTCCTTCACACAAAATTCCGCAGTAATGTGATCCCTAATCGGTATCCATTGCTTTTTGGAACTGGCTTAGAGTGGCTTCCATGCAGCCTAGATATTAACCATTGTAATCTTTTTATGATTTTACCTCAAGCAGGTGGTATTCAAGCTTAAACCCCGATCTTTAAATGAATTAAGAGCAAACATTGAGCAGTGTATGGCAGTAGTTAGTCACGTCATCCTTGAGAAGGTTTTTGATAACATGAGCATCAGGGTCATAGTAGAGTCCAATAGTCAGGGTGGACAGTTTAAACATGTGTTACATTAAATTTTAGACTTTCAATTATCATAAAATGTTAATTTCTCCTAGTATGGTCATCAATAAAATACGTTGTTGCACTTCAAAATCACGGATTTTTCACTGAAACACCCTGTATTTCACTTTTCCCACAAAATTTTCGAGTTACCAGTGTTGTTCGCTAGGTTCGAGGCAAATTCCATTTTGGCTTTCCTACTTAAGTGTGTACATCTATTTCGTAAGATTATATATTTTTTAAAACAGTCGTCAGCCTGTACTGGATTATCTTTATGAGATTTCGTGTATTGTCTATAAGAGGAATCGCGTTTAGCCATTAAATTTAGAATTTCTTTAGTTATACACGGGGAAGAAGGTAGCGATACTCTGCGTTTAATGAATGGAGCATGCTTATCAAGTAGTGTTAATATCGCGGTATTAAAGAAATTAAGTTGTTCGTCTATAGACGAAGACTTGTAGATTACCTGCCAAGGAATATTTGCCACATCAAAGAAAAGGGCAGCTTAATTTATTTTATTCAGGTTTCTGTACGAAATAAGTTTTGACTGTCTCTTCGGAGTATGTATAGAGTAGCAGGCGAACCTACTAAATCGTGATAAGATATACCTGGAATTCGTAATTGCCCATAGTCAAAAATTTTTTGCGGATTATTAGTTAAGATGAGATCGAGTAGTGAATATGATGTAGCAGTATGGAAAGTGGGATTTAGAGTGCACATTGTCAGGTTAAGGCCGGACAAAACATCACGAAATGTTTCACTTTCACTGTTCGACTTCAGCATGTTAAAATTAAAATCACATAGAACTAAACAATTTTCGTAAAAGGGCAAGTGTTGCGACATTTCATCTTCGAAATTTTTAAAATATGCTTTTGGTGGTCCGTACCAGAGCCCTGCAAACCCAGGCCCGAAGACGGCCCGGATGGATCTGTATTCTGTGCCCGGCTCGGCCCGAATCTAGAGCTGGGCGGAGAACTGGCCGGGCTCTAACCGGGCCGGACCCTAAATTGGTCGGGCATATACGAGCCGGGCGTAACCGGCATGAGAACAACCAAGTCTGATAAGTCAAATCAATCCTTCAATATCCAATGGAAAATGAAAAATGTGAAGTCATTGTATGTCTATTTGTCCTTCTCGAATGGGAAAATCATGTGAAAGGTTGCCCAAGGTTTCCTTTGCATATCCCTATTCTGTCTGTCTATTTGTTATCTCTGCTTGCTCTGTCCAGCCATGTTTATTATATAATACAACTCATGGACGTAAAAGTCTTATACTACACTCATTAGTGCATTACGAGTAACAGAAAAGATATGTAAAACTGCTACACTGTATGTGATACTAATACTACAACTACTACTGCTAATACTGCTATTACGATTACGAATGCTAGTTCTAATTCCACTATTGCTGCCACTGCTCTACTATTACTACTACCACTACTGCTACTACTCATTACTACACTAATACGATAGCGAATACCACTACTGCTATTACTACTAGCTAATACGAAAACAAAACAATGAAAATGAAATCTTTGAGTTTTACGTCCCACAGGTGTGCCGGATAGGCTAAAGGAGACGGTGATGATGAGAAATAAATGAAATGGAGGAATGAATAAAGTGGGAGGAAACGATAGAACGCCGAGAAAACCCCACACGGTGTTTGTCCACCACAAAGTTCAATTCCTGAGAGCTGGGATGGAACCAGGGACCCCATGCACCAGAGGTGAACGCTCAACCATTGAGCCACCGTTCCAGGAACACCCAGGCGTCTTGGTGATTTATTTGATCACTATATTTTGTCATATTTGCAGTATCATACTATAAACAACACAAGAGTAACGATAATGTAACACCATTTGGTATTTGCCTTGCTAATTGAACATTACTACAAATTGCACTGATCTTATGAGCACGCCAGTTCCCGGTTTTGGCCTCTGTGGTTTAATGGTAGCGTACCAAATTCTACTTAGTAGGTCAAGTACTTGACTTTCTGATACGTACTTTAGGTAACTACGGTTCAGGCCGTATGGATGATGATGGGATGAGGTGGAATGAAAAGAGTGGGAGCAAACGGGACCACCCGGAAAACTCACACGCACACGGTGTTTGTCCACCACAAAGCTCACATAGCTCGAGCAGGGATTGATCCGACGACCTCTAGCACAAGATGTGAATGCTTTACTAACTGAGCCACCGTTATCCCTCGTAGATCAAGCATTGGTTCACATTCTACGCAGACCGGCCATATAACTAGCATTTCTCCGTTTTTTTCTGTACTTAGAAGGTGAATTCGATACCACCAGACATGTCAACTCTGACGCGAAGTCGTAGCAGTTGTAGTAGTAGTAATAGTAGTAGTATTACAGTACTTTGCAGTCTTGAATAACGAGTCAGTTTCTGAAACACATTACGCTGAACACATTGGTTTCCGATCCGTCTTTTAGAGTGTCCGGGCCCGGCTCGGCCCGGAAATACATGTGCCCTATGTCCGACCCGGAATGTGTCCGGCCCGGTTTAGTTTGATATTACTTGAAACGGGCAGGGCCGGGACAGGTATATTCCGGGCCGAACCGGGCGCGCCCGGCCCGTGCAGGGCTCTGGTCTGTACACCGAACACATTAGAACTTTTTTATTCCAGAAACTGCATTCAATGATAATGTACTCAGTACAGAAGCTGTATACCTGTGGTGACATAGCCAGAATTTTCGTATCTACGTCATTCCTCACATAGATACCAACTCCACCAGCGCCTTTTTGCGTTCTGTCATTTCTTATGAATTGATAACCCGGTAACTCATACAGGCTATTATTTAAACTTGGCTTTCCCCACGTTTCGGATACCAAAATCAGGTGCAGACTATTTTGTGGGAGAACAGTAGTTTGAAATTCATCGATAGAGCTTAGAAGGGACTGTGCGTTGAGGTGAATGACATTTAGGATTGTCCTCGCTGCTGGTTTACCAAGTTCTGTTTGCAGTAAATGTGCCGTCGAGAGCAAAGGGGGAAGCAAGGGAGGGGAAAGAGAGGGTGGAAAGTGATCTTCCGTCCCATTAGAGGAGAAGTAGGTATGAAATATTTTTGTGGGAGTTGAAGTCGATGTTGCTATCTCTGGCAGTTTTTCTATTTAAGGCATGCTAAAATTTAAGTACTGTTAACAGTTAAGTAAAAAGAAGATACATATATATAAAGAAAACTTCGTTATGTAGGCTACATAAAAATGAAGAAACATATAAAAGAGACTTACCAAGAACTGGGTGATTAAAAAATGCTGATTTCCGAACACTAGTTACCCATGAGAATGCTTCTATCAGAAAAATTACACATACACGAAACACACACATCACGCACATACATTAACACAACACAAGAAATAATACACTGTATTCTACACATTTATTCCAAACGTACAAGTCTCACTCACTCAAAGGCGTAGTTCAAGTTCCCTACCTCCCTTTCACTAGTAAGGTTAAGCAACTGCCGCTCGCATAATACTTCTGCTTCTCCGGAGCAATGACAATTTCGCTACCTGATGTCCAAGTATTGCGGACCCCAAAAGCTTGCCTACCTTGGCGAAGTAAAGCCAATCGTTTTGTGGTAAGGGATTCGGTGATAAGAAATTTGCTGCCTTTCAATTTATTTTTGGTTTTCCACACCACTTCCCTCTAACGATATGACACAAATTTCACAATTAAAGGCATGTGTCCTTCAACCACCACATCTGCAACAGTCCTGGTTCTGCGTTTCATTCCGAGACGATGTGACCTGTCCAAATGTTCTATGTTTAGATCAATGTCCAATTTACCCTTTATAAAATCGATTGCAACATTGGTAGGATCTTTGATAGGCTTCTCAGGAATTCCGTGTAATAGCAGGCAGTTGCTCCGGCTATATGTATATTGGAATTGGATATTGGATGGCGAATAGATTGGAAGAGAATTATCCAAGATAGATAGTTGGTAAGTATTGGAAAGACGTTCATCCATCAACGTATTGACAATTATTGACAATGGTAGGTATGTGTTTCAAATATAAATAACCCTTACCACTTCAGTCATATAACTCTAGTTCTCATTTTTGATATCTCAGCATTTGAGACTAAGCATTTGAGCATATACATTGTTGTGCATAGGTGTCCAAACTCGCGAGCCCGACGCTCGTGAGCTCGGCACTCGCGCTCAACCGGACTCGGGATCAATAATTGAGCGCGAGCCCGAGTGAGTATGAGCCCACTTGAGATTAGTGAGCGTGAGCCCCAGTGAGTGCGAACTCAATCGAGACAAGTGATCGCGAGCCCAGTTAAGAGAAATGAGCGCGAGCCCAATTCAAAGAAGTGATCGCGAGCCCAGTTGGGAGAAGTGATCGCGAGCTCAAGTGAGCGCAAGCCCAGTTGAGGGAAGTGATCGCGAGCCCAGTTAACAGAAGTAATCGCGAGCCCAATTAAGACAAATGAGCGCGAGTGCGAATGAGCGCGAGCCCAGTTCAGAGAAGTGATCACGAGCTCAAGTGAGCGCGAGCCCAGTTGAGGGAAGTGAGCGCGAGCCCGAGTGAGTGCAAGCTCAGTTGAGAGAAGTGAACGTGAGCCCGATCGAGCGCGAGTTAAATTGAGTCGAGCCCGCGCTCACTTCACACTCAATTGAACTCATTTGCTTTAGAGTCAAAAAAAAAAAAAAAAAAAAAGAAAGAAAGAAAAGGGGAAAAAAATAGGAAACTCATTCCATGTGCAGAATTGTAAAGGAAGAATGAAACAACATTACAAAAAGAAAAAGCACATTCTTGAGGTCTGAGCTTTCATTTTATTGTCCAAAGGACTTCAAACACCTTTCGATAGAGACCGACTTTTTCATGGTTATTATGAGAGGATGGTATTTGTTTGAGGCAGGTATTTGTTTTTGTTGTTTTAGTAACAACTTCCATGACCCAAGCTTTTTTTTTTTTTTTTTTTTTTTTTTTGTGAGATCATAGAGTAAGGAAACTACTTGACCTTGCGAAGTAGGAAATTTATTTACTAGCAACTAATGAAGCTGTGCGTTCATAGAAAAGTCGAGAGAAATAATTATGAATTATTTAATTGTAGCTTCTTTAAATCCCAATAAACAAGAGTAGCTCTTAAGAATGTTGATAACTTGCACCATAATGGTTGTTCAGCCCATTAATTTATATGAGGAAACACTGTTTTAATTTTTTGAAATAAAAGCATTTTAGCCACTTAATTTTACTGACTACTCCTTCTTGGGATCTTTAAATGTGTTCTATGTGAAATTTAACTACTGTATTATGTAATTTTAATATATATAAATAAAAACTAAAACAATATTACATAGAATATTTTTAAAGCAAGGAACTCTTACATAGGCCAGAAGAAGAACTTAGTAAAATTGAATGATTAAACTCTCGTCTATTTAAAGGAAAAATAGTTCCTCATTTAAGTCAATGGGCTATTAAAAAAAAGAAAGGTAGCAATTCAACATCCAAAAAACTCAGTCAGTCAGTCAGACAGACAAACAGACACAGACACACACACACACACACACCTACCTCCTTTCATTAGTCTTTTTTCGAAAGCTTCCCTGAAACAATGGCGTATCGTTTCTTACAACCAGAGTTAAAACTGAGGGAAAACACGGGGGACGTCATTTATATATTTATTTTCTATCACCTATAACAGAGCTTAAGCTCCAATTACAATAGGCATTATAACTATGTAATTAGTAAAATACAGATTTACGAACATACAATATCACAATATACATAAGCTACCACATTGTACAAATAATATAAATATAATATAATATAATATAAATATTCGAAATTACTTTATAATTTTTAACCACAGCACAACATTATAGCCACAGCATATTATGAAGAAGAATATACCAATAACAAAAAGAAAAAAGACTTAAAGAATAAAATAACACAATAAAGCAAAGCAAAGGAAAAACATATATACATGAAAATACACAAAAATAATATCTTCAAGGCAATATAAATTCAATATTTCAAAACAAATTTCTAAATAACTTCTAAATTTAGTAATATTATTAGTTTTTCACAATTACAAGTATTATTATTTCATGTATTTAAGTTCTCCTTAAATTCCCCATAAATACTTTCACTGTCATTGCAAAATCGATTTCATTTTCTCCTTTAATGACATTATTATGTTTCCTGGAGAGTCTTGTAAGTGGTGAGTTTTGATGAGACACTGAACTAGATTTCTTACAGTAGAATGGTTGCCGATTCCGTAACGCCTTCATTTTAACATTGAAGTTTAATAGTTGTAAACACTCATCACATTCCAGAAGGCCATTTACAATTTTATACAAAAATAAATGATCTGTTATTTTTCTAAAAATAAATGACAAAAGCTCACTGATAGCAAACATAAGCTCCCTTGAGGGACTTATAATAAAATTCACCGAATATTGAAATTCAGGTGTTAGTTACTTCCTAAGCAGAAAATGGAGCTACTATCTTATATGACTTATCTATCAGGTATTAAAAAAATAATAAGGACGTTGCGGAGTTGCGTTGTATTAAACGTGGGCAGACCTTGAGGGACTTGTAATAAAATGCCCTGGATATTAAAATCTAGCTTTTGACTACAATTACAAAAAGGCCAAATAACTCGGTAGAAAGTAGAGCTACTAATGTCGTATAGCAGTTATCAGATATCAGAATAAAATAGGGATGTTGCAAGTTTAATGTGTGAAATATGGGCGACAGTAAGCCTAATTTTGGCCCTGAAAATTTTCGAACCAAATTTTTCTTATAAGCCTGACAATTCATCAACTGCATTAAAATAATTGCGTGATAAGGCATTTGCTTGCTAACAGGACTGGTGACTTTTTTTATTTTTTTAACGAAATCATCATACTCAGATATGTATATTTAGGCCTTACTTCTTAATGCTGCCGTCGTGCTTGCAAACCAACAACACTAAGCTTTTTTTTTTTTTTGGTCCATAAATTGTTTTGATCTTAGTAAATAAGAAAGAGATTCATTTTATGAGTATTGGTTTGCAAGTGTGATGACAGCCTTAAGACTTGAACTCTGCAACACTCTTAATATTTTATTCTGATGTCTGATAACTCCTATAAGTTATGACTTTATATTATATATATAACTTATGACGTTAGTCATATAGTCTATTTTCTATTAAGGAACTAGGCCTACTAGTAGTCAAAGCCCAGATTTAAATATCAGAAGCATTTTATTTCAAGTTCCTCAAAGTCCGCCCACATTTAATACATTAAACCCTGCAACATCCTTATTATTTTATTTTTATATCTGACAACTGATATATAGCATTAATAGCTCTATTTTCTACTGAATTAGGCCTACTACTAGTCAAAATCTAGATTTTAATACCTCTTTATATCCATCATACGTTTTCCTAAAGTGCAATGAAATATATCTCAGACACTTTCAGCCATAGCGAAAAAAGAAGAAGAAGAAGGAGGAGGAGATACCCTTTCCCCAAAATCGTTTTCCGATATTTCTGTGCTGCAAAATTTCTTGCACCGAAAGTTTCAGCATAGGGAAGGGGGTTGGATTGCTTTCTTCAGTAAAAGGAAGTAGTATTCTTTTGTTTGTCCAAATCCGTTTTCAATTTGTATTTTAATATTCAAAATCTACTTCATATTAATATTCAAAGTCTAGTTTTCATTTTTGTCATATTTCGGTTTAGAATTTTTCCATTACTTACTTGTATTTATTTTATTCAGGTTTATTTTACTTTACATTTATAGGTTAATTAATTTAATTGCAGTTAGTTATCATTATTGTATTATTTATTGCATTAATTATCTTATAACACAATTATATTATTAGTGGTGAGCTTATGTCCACTCTTGTATTAACATAGGTGAACATATGTCCGGTGAGCTTAATGCCGATGAGCTTATGTCCGCGACATTTAACCCCTTGCCATATTTGACGCGCTGGACGCGTTGCTTTTCACTTTTCACTTCCGTATTTTGAGCCCGCGCTCACTTCACACTCAATTGAACTCATTTGCTTTAGAGTAAAAAAAAAAAAAAAAAAAAAAAAAAAAGAAAAAAGAAAAAAAAGGGGAAAAAAAATAGGAAACTCATTCCATGTGCAGAATTGTAAAGGAAGAATGAAACAACATTACAAAAAGAAAAAGCACATTCTTGAGGTCTGAGCTTTCATTTTATTGTCCAAAGGACTTCAAACACCTTTCGATAGAGACCGACTTTTTCATGGTTATTATGAGAGGATGGTATTTGTTTGAGGCAGGTATTTGTTTTTGTTGTTTTAGTAACAACTTCCATGACCCAAGCTTTTTTTTTTTTTTTTTTTTTTTTTTGTGAGATCATAGAGTAAGGAAACTACTTGACCTTGCGAAGTAGGAAATTTATTTACTAGCAACTAATGAAGCTGTGCGTTCATAGAAAAGTCGAGAGAAATAATTATGAATTATTTAATTGTAGCTTCTTTAAATCCCAATAAACAAGAGTAGCTCTTTAAGAATGTTGATAACTTGCACCATAATGGTTGTTCAGCCCATTAATTTATATGAGGAAACACTGTTTTAATTTTTTGAAATAAAAGCATTTTAGCCACTTAATTTTACTGACTACTCCTTCTTGAGATCTTTAAATGTGTTCTATGTGAAATTTAACTACTGTATTATGTAATTTTAATATATATAAATAAAAACTAAAACAATATTACATAGAATATTTTTAAAGCAAGGAACTCTTACATAGGCCAGAAGAAGAACTTAGTAAAATTGAATGATTAAACTCTCGTCTATTTAAAGGAAAAATAGTTCCTCATTTAAGTCAATGGGCTATTAAAAAAAAGAAAGGTAGCAATTCAACATCCAAAAAACTCAGTCAGTCAGTCAGACAGACAAACAGACACAGACACACACACACACACACACACCTACCTCCTTTCATTAGTCTTTTTTCGAAAGCTTCCCTGAAACAATGGCGTATCGTTTCTTACAATCAGAGTTAAAACTGAGGGAAAACACGGGGGACGTCATTTATATATTTATTTTCTATCACCTATAACAGAGCTTAAGCTCCAATTACAATAGGCATTATAACTATGTAATTAGTAAAATACAGATTTACGAACATACAATATCACAATATACATAAGCTACCACATTGTACAAATAATATAAATATAATATAATATATAATATAAATATTCGAAATTACTTTATAATTTTTAACCACAGCACAACATTATAGCCACAGCATATTATGAAGAAGAATATACCAATAACAAAATGAAAAAAGACTTAAAGAATAAAATAACACAATAAAGCAAAGCAAAGGAAAAACATATATACATGAAAATACACAAAAATAATATCTTCAAGGCAATATAAATTCAATATTTCAAAACAAATTTCTAAATAACTTCTAAATTTAGTAATATTATTAGTTTTTCACAATTACAAGTATTATTATTTCATGTATTTAAATTCTCCTTAAATTCCCCATAAATACTTTCACTGTCATTGCAAAATCGATTTCATTTTCTCCTTTAATGACATTATTATGTTTCCTGGAGAGTCTTGTAAGTGGTGAGTTTTGATGAGACACTGAACTAGATTTCTTACAGTAGAATGGTTGCCGATTCCGTAACGCCTTCATTTTAACATTGAAGTTTAATAGTTGTAAACACTCATCACATTCCAGAAGGCCATTTACAATTTTATACAAAAATAAATGATCTGTTATTTCTCTCCTTAATTCTAATGTATCACAAGTAAATTCATTAACTAGATTATTATAAGAAATATTTTCTTCATATGAAGATCTTTTATATTTCTTGTAATACATACGTAGCAAAAATTTAATTTGTATTCTTTCAATTTTCTTAATATAACAGTGATAAAAAGGATTCCATACCACGCTTGCGTACTCTAATCTGCTTCTTACATAGCTATTAAATAGCTTGAATCCAGTTTTAATATTATTTAAATCTTTAGAATTTCGTAGCACAAAACCAAGAGCTTTATAAGATTCATTAACTATTTTTTCAATATGTAACTCATATGTAAGTTTGTTGTTTAGCCATACACCCAGATCTTTAGTAAAATTTACTCTGGTTAATGTTTCACGATTCATAACATATTCATGGGTGTATGGAGTACATTGCCTTGAAAATGTACAGACGAAGCATTTCTTTATATTAAAATTAAGTTTATTTTGCAGCGACCATATGTAACAACTATCTATATCGTGTTGTAGTTCAATACAATCGAGTTGGTTAGTTATCTTATAAATTTTAAGGTCGTCAGGAGATAAGAGACATTTTGAGAAGTTAATAACACGTGGAAAGTCATTTATAAATAATAGAAAAAACAATGGTCCCAAATTGGATCCCTGTGCTACACCTGAATTTACATTGAACATAAAAGAGTGTAATTGCTTATATACTACAAACTGCTTCCGGTTGCTTAAATAAGAAGAAATTAATTTTAGTAACCCATTAGAAAAACCAAAATTAGACAACTTCTGAAGCAAAATGGTATGATCCAATTTATCAAATACTTTAGCAAAATCAGTGTATATTGCGTCCACAGAGTAGCCATCATTGAAAGAATCAGATATGAATTGAGTAAATGTGACCAAGTTAGTGACAGTACATCTTTTCGGATAAAATCCATGTTGACAAGTTGATATATATGATTTAACATGCTCAAAAATTTTCTGGTATAAAATTTGCTCAAATATTTTCGAAGGAACAGATATAAGTGAAATCGGTCGATAATTTTTTACTTCACACGGATTGCCCGACTTAGAAATAGGTACAATTTTACTAATTTTCCAAATATCTCGAAATATTTGAGATTTCAAGATGCTATTGTATATATATAAAAGAGGAAAGAGGAACACGAAGAACTTCCCCACATGCTTTAAATATATAAGTAGGTATTTCATCATAACCACTCACTTTACTAGATTTTAATTTTTTTACAGATACCTCGTAATCCTTTACAGTGATAGTAGAAATATTTAAACAGTGTGTTGTTTCATGATAACTCGGTTCAGAAATTGCATAAGAAGAGCAATCCGAAGAATAAACACTCTTAAAATAATCTGCAAAAGAATCCAAAATTTCTTTACTGGAATTAAGCAATTTACCTTCACAAGTCATCTGATTCTGTTTCCTGTTATCCCTCTTTTTATTATTTATGAAACTCCAA